>NC_069500.1:133912029-134212029 GCF_027579735.1 Bombina bombina
TGTGAAAGACTGAGTAATGGCCCTCCCGGGATATATCAGGGACAGTTCACATTTAATTGAACAACTCAAAGAAATACAATGGGAAAAAAATATATATAAACGGCTGACCATTGATGTTACAGCCTTATGCTCTAAACTGGGTTTAGAAGCATTAACTAAAATTCTACATAGACACACTGAATCAGACGATCAATTCATAACATTCATAGAGTCTGTAACAAGATTTTTACTCTCACACAATTATTTTGTTTATCAGGGAGACTACTATCTACAAAAAAGTGGCACGGCCAAGGGGGCAAAATTTGCCCCAGCCTTTGCTAACATCTATATGGGCTGGCGCGAACTTTGCCTCATCCTTTCTGAATATTGTCCATTTAGCAATAGCATTATACTATATGTACGATTTATAGATTACCTAATACTCATATGGAAAGATGATGGCTACAACACAGTAGAACAATTTCTTGAAAATATGAACTATAACTATATATCTATAAATATGACTATAACTTAAAATTTACCAGTCAACAAAATTTGACAAACAGACTATTTAGACTTACATCTAAATATCGGATTAAACAATGAAAATATTACTTCAATATATAGAAAATCTCTGGCAAAAAATAAGATTCTACATGCAGACTCGTGCCATATTTCCCATATAAAAAGGCATTCCTAAAGGACAATATTTAAGAATCCATGGAAACTGTTCTAATATTTCAATTTTTTTTTAAACAAACAAGAGAGCTCACTGAGAGACTCATACTTAGAGGATATAACAAAAACTCCCTACTGAAGATGGAATATACAATCTCTAAAGTAGACAGGGTTTCCCTGTTTAAAAGCAAAAAAACATAAATTTAACAGACAACTACAGGATAATAATGATTTATTTATCACCAAATACAGCAGACAATACACCGACATACTGTATGTAATATTTTGAAAATTAATTTACCTATTTTACATATGGATGAAACACTTAGATCAATCACCACCAAAGGTATAAAATACATAGCGAGAAGGGCCTGCATGATAGGAGACATTACTAGAAGAGACCTTTCAGGTAAAATAAAAGGTCCTCCAAACTTGTTAAACACAGTAAATGGCTTTATCAAATGTGGCCACACACCTTGCAAGAGCTGTACATATACACAAAAGAACAAGTTTTTCACATCCACTATTACGGGGAAATCATATGACATAAAAAGTAGAAATTGACTGTACAACACAATATGTCATATACCTGATTACATGTCAATGCTGCTTCTTACAATACATTGGGATCACTACTAGACCCCTATAGAAGAGAATAGGGCAGCATCACTTATTAGATGAGGATGAGGCTAAAACCCCAGTAGCCAAACATTTTAGACAACATGGCAAGGGTACTAGACATTTCTCTTTCATAGGTTTAGAATGTGTAAAAAAGTAACCTAGGAGGAGATAGACTAAATCTGTTACTAAGGAGATAAGTATATTGGATAATAGAACTGAATACCAGAGTACCTGACAGTATAAATAAAAGACTAGATGTAGACCTATTTATTAGATAAATGGTAGACTATTCAGTGTGGATACACAGGCTCCTATCAGCAATAAACACAAAGAGGATACACTCCCCCACGATCAGGTTTCCTGATTGGCCCTCCACGACCACGTGACACAACACGAGACTCTGTAGAGTGAATTGCCGGGAAATCCAACAGAGAGACGCCAACACAGGACGAGTTTCCTTTCCTCTCTAAAAGGTACATCAAAGAATATAGCAACCACTCCAAGACCCACAGATCCGCTAAAGATAGAAGGTAAGGGCAATCAGAGGTCCAGTTAGGGGGAGCGAAACAAATTCTCAAATACGGAGAATGAGACACTATATCTTTTAACTGGGAAACCGAGTTGTGGCCACAACTTAATTGTAACTGATCAGCCCGCTAGTATCATTGGAACTGGTACTCATAGCGGCATAAAGCACTTTTATATTTTGTTCCTATAGGAGCAGTACATCATACCGGACATTTTTTCCGACATTCCAATCTCATGTTTCAATGTATACATTGCTAATATTTTGAAAACTATATTTTAATTGCTGTATTTTATCATTATAATTGCTGCATTTTATCATTGTATTTGCTTGTCATTTAGAAGTAAAAAAACATTTTGGTAGTACACGATTGTGAAGCCCCATCTGTAAGCTATCCCATAAACTCTTTTTTGACCTCACGCCATTAAGATAATTTACAATTTTATATGAATATTCATTTTGATTTTGAATTAGGTAGATAGCATCTACATAAATTATATATAAACTATTAGCAACATAACGGGTCAAAGATCCTGTATCCTATATCGTAACCCAAAATTCTCACTATTTCTTATATTCATTTAAAATAATTTCCACATTTAGAGCACCATTTATATTCATTTATATATACTAGGCACATATATAGCCAGTCATATAAACTCAGGAGCACAATATATTCACTGCTTTTTAGAATATAGGTAATATCCAAATACACCATATAATCGGCACTACACCCTCTTTTATTTTGCATTGAGACAATTTATCACTAAAAACATTCCTTGAAACACTAATAATAGATTCACAATATTATAATTAGAAGTCGTCATCTATATATATATATATATAGATACTGGACACACAGTCCCGATACACTAAAACATTATAACACAGTAGATATCATTATATCCCTTTAACACTGTTTTACATCTAAATCCAAGTCCATACTCACAGCTAGTGCAGCGCTCCCCACACCCCACACTTGCCTAATTGTATTTCTATCCGATATTGGGAGGATATCGGTATTGGGGTAGCATTGTGAGCCAAGTAGGTCTGGCAATAGTATAAACCACACACATTTTTTTGTAGATAAATGGTATTGTCTTTTCTTCACTTCTACTCTCACTTAGTCTCTATGATCTACCCACCCACCATGTCTTGTTCAGATATGTAAACAAACAATAATAAAATAAAATAATAAGAAGAAAATTCTTGATCTCTTTTATATGATATTTTCCCTTACCGTCCATTGTTAAATTTAGGATTCTATTATAGTGGAAGACATAATACTCTGGAAATTACCATTATAAATACTTCCTAAATATATACATACATATATATTTATTCCTGTCCTCTTCTCTTCATAATGTATTTGTTATTTACTTTTATTTTTAATGCGTTGTATATATGCGTTGTATATATTATTTTATGTTAACCTGATAGTACAATAGTGCCTCAAAATAAAATTTCAAAATTTAAATCATGTGATTTGGATATCTATACATACTGTTCATCAATTGTATTATTTATGTATCTTCTGTAACATCTATATGCGAAACTTCCATAGTATACTAGTTTAAATTTTCCCATCTAGTATACATTCTTAGAATTTGGAAATTGGATTTATATATTTTCTATTTGTAGTTTTTTAATTTTACTTTTGTTAAGTCATATTGTATAATATTGTCTTGTTTAATGTATGGAGTATTAATTAATTAATCACATTATTTTCTTATGACTGAATACATCTTTATTTATAATACATACAGACATGCTTGATACCCACTGGAAAGGGTTAAGAGAGGACAAGAGGGAGTAACTATCAATTACACTTGATTGGTCAACGCAGCCTATAAAATGTAACACAATATCCAGAATCATTCATCCCTGATGAAGCGCAGGTACGCCTGCGCAAAACATGTCAGGTTTTCCAGTATGTGATTACCTTTTGACTGTGGTTGAATAAACTTGGACTTTCTTCAGCATTCACATTGTCCGGCAGCAGTATTTTCCTTTTGTATATTTAAAAGTACAGTTACACTCCAAATAACACTATATAATAAAAAATGATTTGAAAACAAATTGCATACAAAAAGTTATAAGGGCTCAAAGATATGAGGCCTCGGGTGTTAGGAACAAAAAGGACGGCAAAGGGCTTTAACATAGAGATATATATATACACACACACACACGTCTAAATATATGTATGTGGATATAGGTGTGTACATATGTATTCTTTATGTATTTATAAGTGTCAATAGGAATTTACAGACATATATGCTCATATAAACAAATAAATACATATCTATACATATACAGTACTTGCAGTCAAGTAGATGAAAACATTAAAGAACATAATATAGCTAGAATATTAGGGCTACTGACTAAAACAATACCCAGCATAAACTAGATGTTGGATGATCTCATATAACAAAGATTTTCAACAAATAGTCTTGTGAGCTGAAGCAGGACAAATTATTGCAAACTAAGATGGCCGCTGCCTAAAGTTCCCCCCTGAACATTATTTTTATGTTTCTCCAGATTATTATTTTTTTTTTTTCAGATGTAACTTTTTTTTTCAGATGTACACAGGTAAGTGGACTTGGCTTTAAAGTAATTGATAATTTGCAGAGTACACATGTATTGAAACTTTAAAGGCACAAATGATATCCAGAGTGTCACACTCTTCAAGGAAGCACGTTCAGGTGTGGTGAGCTGTTGTGCAGAGGTGTCAGGTTTTGGGGTTAAAGTTGTGTTTTGTCTGCGTGAGTCTTTCCTTTTTGGCATAATTAAACTGGTACAAGGTTTTAAGAAATAAAGGTGAAGGTTTTATTGATAGGTTAATTATCAATACAGAGAGATGCAAACTAGATAAAAGGCAAAAGTCTCTGTGCAGACAAGAGTACAAAGTAACTTGGTTAAGTCAGTCTTAAAGCAGGCAAAAATGTAAATAAACTGTAGACAAGAAACTTGGCAATAGCAGGCAGGATATGTAGATATGCTATAGACCAAAACTTAGCAGTAACAGGCAGGATATGAAAATATGCTGTAATCAGGTAACTTTTTGATAGCAGGCAGGATACTTGCATAGGCTATAAACCGGAACTCTGTAGTAACAGGCAGGAATGCAGATATGCTCTGAGGCAGTCCGTAGAAAATATCACAGAATTGCCAAGGTCAATTGCCAGGAAATCAGTCCAGAAATGAAACACAGTGCCAAGGGAAAATCCAGATGAGTAGTCTCAAAATGAAGCAGTAATCAGGCACCAGGAAATCCAGCAAAGCTGAATTCAAACAGGAATCAGGACCAGAGGCTCTGTCAGAGTGCAACACTCAATGTCAAGGCCCGAACTGAACGCAAACCTGCCTAATATAGCAGGCTGCTGATTATATAATTTGTTACAGCTGGTAGGCAGGTGGAGCCAGAGAGCCAAAGTTGTAGCAAACAGAAAACCAATATTCTCTGCCTGTGATCAAGCCATCTGGTGGTGAAGAGGTAAGTCAACAGGCTGGGAAAGAACAGCAGCAGAAATAGAAAAAGTTCCCAGGTTCAATTCTAGGCTGGATCATGACACAGAGTATTTCAAATAAAAAAATAGTCTCTGATGAAGTGAGGTGCTGGCTAAATGAAATGTGTCACGCTGTTGCCTAATCTTCCTGGTTTCAAGCATCCGTCTCCAGCCTTTCTGCAGCAGCATTTCTGAGGTTTGTCTATTTAGTGCGATCCTAGGGGCCTTATAGGGTTTCAAAGTTACAGATGCAATTTTGTATAGTACCTTCCAATTCCTAATGCAATCTCTAAAATAGTTTCTAAAAATTGTTCTAAGCCTAGTATTCCTTTTAATCCTGTTCATAGATTTAAATGGGTGTTTTCTTTGTCTGCTTCTAATTTAAAGCTTTAGGAAACTATCACAAGTTAAATGTGGCTATTTCTACTTTGGCTAAGTGTACTACTGTTCCTCTAGAGGATAGTACCTCTTTTAGAAACGGCTATGAATAGGAAATTAGATTATTTCCATAGAAAGGCTTTTCTGCAAGCAGATTTTCTTTTCAGGCCAGAAATTAATATTGTTTGTGTTGCTGTGGCCTCTACTCTTTTATTTGAGGGTTCATCTGAGCAGTTCTCAGAGGAGTCTGCTGATAAAGAGTTTTCCAATAAATTAAAACTCCTGAAGACAGATAATGTTTTTATTTGTGATGTTGTTGTTGATATTATTAAGATCAATGCTAAAATATGGCTTTAGCTGTTCTTACTAGGAGGGCCGTGTGGTTGAAAACGCGGTCTGCTGATATGGTTTCAAAATCTAGACTTCTTTCTCTTCTTTTTAAAGGAAAAGTATTGTTTGGGTCTGGTTTGGGTGACATTATTTCTACAATGACTGGGGAAAGGAGCCTTTCAACCTTATGATAAGATCCATAAGGGTAAAACTAGGGCTTTTAAAAATGCTCTTCCCTTTCTTCAATCTAAAAACCAGCGGTCCCCCTCTTCATTCCAGAAGCAGGGTTCTTCTCGGTTTTCCTGGAAGCCAAAACCTAATTGGAACATGTCTATACAGTCTAAGAAGTCTGTCTCCACTACATAAAGGTGTTGCCCCTGACTCAAATCTTCTGGTTGGGGGCAGATTATGCCTTTTTCAGGGGGCTTGTTTTTAGTCTGTTTAAGATCCGTGGGTTCTGAACATATTTTCCCAGTGATACAGAATAGGTTTCATATAAAGTCCTCCCCAGGGAAGGTTCCTTCTATTGCATGTTCCAAAGGATCATGTTAAGGCAGGAGCCTTTTTCCTGACAGTTTTATATCTGGAATATGTGGGTGTAATAGTCCCAGTCCCAGAATCAGAACAGGGTAAAGGGTTTTATTCCAACCTCTTTATTGTTCCTAAGAAAGATGACACTTACATAATTGTTCTAGACCTGAAAACTAAATAAGTTTCTCATGGTTCCTTATTTTCAGATGGAGATTATTTGGACTATTCTTCCTCTTTTTCATGAAAGGCAGTGTATGTCCTCTATAGATCTGAAGGATGCTTATTTTCATATCCGTATTCCCAGGGATCATCATCAATTTCTAAGATTTGCATTCCTCGACAAGCATTTTCAGCTTGGTGCTTTTCGTTTTGGTCGTACTATCACCAGAATTTTTATTAAGATTCTAGTTTTTTTTATTGGTAAAAAGAGCTCAGGGTGTGTCAACGGTCCCTTACCTGGATGATATCTTGGTAAGGCTCCGTCTATACATTTACAGTTAGCTGTATCACATAACAATAGACTTTTGTTGTTTCTTCAGGAGCATAAAGTTCTCTGTCCCCTCAGTGAAGGATTACTTTTCTTTGCTAAGATATGGAGAGTCTACAATGTCATTCCAATTATTAGTTGGAATATCACTCCTGGCCAGCAGGAGGAGGCAAAGAGCACCACAGCAAAGCTGTTAAGTGTCACTCCCCTACCGATAATCCCCAGTCATTCTCTTTGCCTCTGTCAATGGAGGAGGTGAAGTTTGGTGTCTGAAGAAATTAATTCCTTTTTCGGGTACTTTTCCCTGCAAGCAAGGATTTGGGTTTAGCTGAGTCCACGTCAATCTCTTCATTAGAGAAGTGGTGGCTTTTAAGCAGTTAGGAACTTGTGAGTTAGTCCTTGCTTTTTTTCTTAACTTATTGCTGCCCATGGCACAGAAAGCCAGAGTTGGTTACTAGACATGTGCAGCCGCGAAAAATTCAGTTCGGTTCGGATCGATTCGGACCGATTCGAATTTTGGTTCAGATCGATTCGAATTTGGAAGAAATCGAATGAATTCATTTCGGATTCATTGGGATTCTTTCGGATTCGTGTGAAATTCGGTTTGGTTCGATTCGGTTCGAATCGATTCGGATTTTCGGAATTTCGGCACTGTTAAGTGGGATGTGCTGTGTATTACACTAGTATACTGTACAATACTAGTGTAATACATGGCCATCCGAATCCATCCAAATAAATCGATTCAGATTTATTCGGTAGGTTCGGCACTGCCGCAATTCGGAAATTCGAATCGATCCGAATTCCGAATTCGACAACATTCGTCCGAATTTTGATTCGGACCGAACCGAATCGCACATGTCTATTGGTTACTCTGTTCTTTCTTTTTCTACAGGTCTCTGTAAGGAGTATGTGTCCTTTCACGTCTTGTGAGCTGTCTTCCTGCCAGACAACTAGACTGAAGGTAAGTGCTTTTGTCTTCTAGGTCTTGGAGACTTGCACTTCAGAAGAATATGTCATATGCAGTAGATGGGGACATTTTTAAAATCATTTATACAGTATTTTCTTTGACAATGGGCAGGCACATTATGTATGCTGAGACTAGGGGTTACTCTTTTTTTTCCTCTTTGGGCTATTTTTGATGAAATACTTTTGTGTGTGTGGCTTTTGTTTTATACAGGGATTTATGTATAAACTTAAAATTTGGCAGTTGGTTTTCTTTGCTTTCTTAGCTAGAACAGGCAAACTGACAGACTGCTTAAGCATTTGTGTAAATTAAGCTCCGGTGTTGTAGGCAGAAGGAAACGTGCACCTTTAACTTGCTGCGTAGTTTCCTCTCTCTGTCGGTCATGTGACTTCTCTCCGCTGTTGGATATTCACAGAGTGGAGCGGCGTCATTGTATTTCTGTTTCTTCAGTGTTGATCTACTATATGATCGTTTTAGAGACTTCTGGCAGCCAAATTGTGTATAAGTGTTATAGTAAGGCACCCCAGCATGTCTGCAGTGTAGGGAGCCTGATTGTTTTACTATTTTAAATAATTTTTGCATAATGTTAAGCAGCTGTGGTATTAAAAATTCTTAAAGTGACAGTGTATTTAAAAATTCTACAATTTGGGGAATTGTTTATTTAGTATTATGGACATGGACCAAGACTCTGTGTCTTTTGACAAATGCTTGTTATGCCTTGAGGCACAAATTGTTTTCCCTATACAATTCTGTGTTGCATGCTTAGCTAGAACACTTCAATTTAAAGATAAATTGTTGCCCCCTGAGCCCAATGTCTCTTAGGATGATGCTGTTCAGGCAATGCCACAGCTTTTTACTCAAACGTCCCAAGCCTCTATGGCGTCACATACAGTGCCTGCATATTTTGCTGCACAGGTATCTTCTGTGGTATCTGCGGCATTATCATTATCTAATTTATATATTGCACTATTAAACGTATTAAATGCACAGCACTTCCTACCTCTTCACAAAAGTAGTTTGTTTAATTAATGGGACATAAAATAAAAAAATGCAATCCACTAATAATTATTAATTAATTACTGAACATACAAGACCATTGTAACATACATTCATTATTTATTTTGCTTGATTTTGCTACAAAATACCAGAAGAATGCTGAAATATGCCTTATTATGTTTTTATTTGATGTAAATGTCAAGAAAAGCTGTTTTCATTCCATAATATAAGTTTTTCACACATATTCATAGTTTCAGCTGTAAATTTATGGAAATTTAAACCTAACCCCATGTGCCTCCTCTCTCCCCCCCCCCCCCAAATAAAACTTCTGTTATTGAGTAAATAATTCCTGGGTAAAGTGGTGATGTAGTGTTTAATTGTCCTTGTATGCAGCATATTGAGAGAAGCACAGAGATTTGCATGCTTCTTCACATATATTTGTAATATGCTTTTTATATATTATTTTTAATTAATATTTTTTGTTATTCAATATATATATATATATAACATATATAAGCCACAAATATGAAGACAAATAAATCAGACACAGGAGATAGTATTGTGATGCCTCTTCTTTCAAATTTATTATGAAATTGATGTAAATTTGTAGCAATTCAGCAGAGTTGAACATGGGTTGAATGTTCCACAAACCAAATTGAACCTTTGTCTGTAATTATCATTAATACAGATTCATAACAGTAACTGCCATGTTACCTGCAATAACCTTTTGTTTTTCAATATTAAAAAGTGTTTACTAAAATAACAATATTCTATGATATACCAATATTGTTTTCAGAAGCTGAGTATATATTCAGTTCTGAGTTCAAGTGGAGCATATACAGTGCATGATATAATTTTACTATGGGGCATAGGTGCTTGATCTAATTACTTAGGACTATTGTTTTGACTTATGTCATAAATCTGATGATTTACCTTTTTTCTGGATTTAAGATTGGAACGTTTGCAGACTGAGAAATCATTAGAACAAAAGTAATGATTAGGCTAATTTCTACATCAGACTTCATGTAAGAACAATTGCCACAGCTATTTTTGCAATAATTAAACTATTGTTATCTGATTTTTTTATTTGCTGATTATAATCATGAATAGCATAATCATTTCAGTCACAGTCTTTTTTTTTTAAGTTTAAATTAAACTGCAACAGTGATTGATAAAAAGAATACCATTTATTCATCTGTATGGTCGTTTACTTCTGAAACGGGACAAATAGTTCTTCACCAAAAAGCTTAAAGAAGATTTAGGTTTTATTAATAAATAGTTCATTAAAAGATGACAGTCTATGCATTTAAATTATCTTCTTTATGGTTAACATAATAAATATAAATGTAAAGGGTAAAAGTTTTTATTTATGGAATCCTCTAGGAAAAACTTGGTTATTATAAAAAAAGACTTTTGTGTAGTTTTTAGTGAAAAATGAAAAATGAAATAAAAAAACAATGTTTTTGTATTGCTGTGCTTGTCTTAAAGTATAGCATATTCCTCTGTTTACTACAGATGGCAGCTGAAATTTGGTTACATTTTTTTTCTTTTCCTTTTTTTATTATTTTCCTTTTTTTAAAATCAAAGTAATGGTAACAAAAAGTAAAAACAAGGACTTTTTGCAACAGATATATTAATCCTCAACTAATGCATTGCTATTGATTTGTAAAAAGAGTATTTTATTTTAGAAGTTAGGCCATTTATAATGCTGATATGATTTTTATGCTGATATGTTGTTTTTTTTTAAATGCAGTCTTTCCAGTCTGTTAGAAATCAAAACCTTGTGACTTTATACTACCTCAAATGACAGTAAAGTCAAAATTAAACTTTTGTGGTTCATATACAGCATACAATTATAAACAACTTTCCAATTCAATTCTAACTTTAATTTGTCCTACTGAGCATGTGCAGTGTATACATATATATGAGTCTGCAAAGGTTAGTGACTATCAGGGCCGCCACTAGAAATTTTGGGGCCCCTGACTTAACCATTGATCAGCCCCCCCCCCCTCCTTTGACATGTGCAATTTTTGACCAAGTGACTAAAACGTATATGCACTTTATTCTTGTGTCTATTTAAACTTGGAAATGTTGTAAAGGTAGTAACATACACTAAAACATACACACACTCACACATAAGGGTTCACATATAGACACTCTAGCAAACACGCAAAGAAACTCAGACACAGACACTTAGCACTTGTTTACATTGACCTGACAAGTAATTAGGTAAACTACAGTTTTGTAAAAAAAAAAAAAAAAGGTCATTTAGAAAACAAAATATGGAGTTCTGATTATCTTTTTGTAAAGGAAGATGCCAACTAAATGATGACAACAGCATGCAGTGGCTGAAAGGAAGGGCCCTGAACTGTCTAAACAATAATTTAAAGGTTAAATGGTAGATTGAGACTAATGAGACCTTTCCAGAAGTCACCAAAGTCTGTAGAAAGATGTGAATAATCAGTAGTAAGGTCAAAATGTCCTAAAAAGGAACAGACAATGGACACACACACTCACACAAACTCAAACTTGCACATACACCCAAGGAAACACCAACAGAGACAATCTCAGAAAACACACAAAGACATACACACACACAGAGACACCCACATAAAACACACAAAGACATACACACACCCTCACAGAGACACCCACAGAAAATACACACCCTCACAGAGACATCCACAGAAAACACAGACATACACACCCACCCTCACAGAGGCATCCAGAGAAAATACACAAAGACAAACACACGCCCACCCTTACATAGACACCCATAGAAAAAGCTCAAAGACATATGCACACACCCTCACAGACATCCACAGAAAATGCACAAAGACATATACACCCACCCTCACAGAGATACCAACAGAAAAAAAATACATACACACTCATAGAGACACAAACCAAAGCACAAAGACATAAACACAGACACCCGCAGAAACACTCACAGGAGGAAACATTTATGCACCTTGCATCCCCTAAATCAACAGTGTGTGACATGCATGATAAAAAAATGCAGAAATTAAGAGATCACTTTTTAAAGAATCATATTTGTAAATGTGCAAACAAAAATAATTCTGTCAATTCAAAATTGTACATTAATGATCTGGGTAGATGGCTAGATGAAGAAAAGTACTTTTAAAAGGTTAACATATGTTTGTTTGATATTTTCCCCATTTTCCCCAAACAAGAGCACCACTTCAAATATAGTGTACAAATGTTCCCATCTGTCAGCTGTACTTGTGGATTTTGAAAATGCTGTACTCCATATGGTCTTGGTGGAACCATAAGCTGTGGTACTCATACCATTAGATCTGGTTAAATGCAAGATTTAAGCTTGTTTGTATGCATTTCAAAATTAAGTCAGCTGTAGAGTAAACTGAACAGTTTTAAGTTAACCTGTCTCATTTCCAACACTGAGCAATCTTAGTCTGAGAGTATAACATGTTATGCAGATGTAAAAATCTTAGATAAAATGCCTCCTTGTATCTGGAAAGTCATTGCATAAAGGGGCAGTAAAATGGAATGTAATATATATCATTTGTGTATTGAGGAGGAAACATTTCTGCATGGTTTTAAATATAGAATTTCTACAGCATTGTCAAATAATCATAAATACACTGCTGCTAAAAAAAATGTGTTTTAACGGACCCCTGGCCCCACCATACAACTACTACCACACTGAAGTTACAATCTTAAATTGCACAAAGAAATAAAAAACATTTGCTAAGTAATTCCTACCTCCTCTGCAAATGAAAGTGATCAGCCGTCTGACTCAGGCACACACTCTACAAACAAAGTGCCAAGTCTGTCTCACACTGTGCATAGTGGTTTAGTGCACACTCAGAAATCCTCTCAAATGCTAATACTTTACTCCTTGTAATAACATTTCCCATGCTCAATTAGCACTCTGCTGTAGTACCCACTGGTGGCCCCCCTAGCACATTGGGCCCCTGACAGGAGTCACCCCTGTCACCCCCTGATGGCGGCCCTGGTGACTATTACATGATACAGTGGGCAGGAAAATGGAAGCAATCTTCTCAGAAAACACATCTACTGTTATGCATTGTCTTTTTATTGTGTATTTGTAGGTCATGCAGCGCTACTTTATTTAAAGGTACATGAAACCCCCAAAAAATATTTCTTGATTCAGACAGCATAGTTTTTTTTTTTTAATTTTCCAATTCACTTCTGTTATCAAACTGGTTTTGTTCTCATAGTATTCTTTGAGGAGGAGATATCTATATAGGTAGCGTGTATGTCTGGAGCACTACATGGCAGGAAATAGTGCTGCCATCTTGTACTTTTGCTAATGTATAACACACATGCACACCCCTGAGCTTAAGTTCCTGCTTTTCAACATAGGGGGCGCGATCCGATATACGGCGCAGGTTTCGGCGCAAGCGTGGAAACCTATGCCGCCCATAGTTTCACCTTGCACAGCGAGCTATCACATATATGGTGCCGGCAGTTGCTAAAGTGCCGTGAGTCGGACAAACTAGCGATGTCCAGAAATCAGCGTAAGTAAAAATTTCTGGAGTCGCCAGTGACTTACGGCACTTTAGAAACTGCTGCCTAAAAAAACTTACTAAAATATTAAATCTCCTGTTACTGTCTAACACACCTCCCAAAAATAGCCCGACACGTATACCCCTCTATCCGCAATCCCCCCCTCTCACTCCTAACAATAAATGTATTAACCCCTAAACCGCCGCTCCCGGACCCCACCGCCACCTATATTATATGTATTACCCCCTAATCTAATCCCCCTACACCGCCGCCACCTATATTATATGTATTAACCCCTTATCTAATACCCCTACACCGCCGCTACCTATATTATATGTATTAACCCCTTATCTAATACCCCTACACCGCTGCCACCTATATTATATGTATTAACCCCTAATCTAATCCCCCTACACCGCTGCCACCTATATTATATGTATTAACCCCTAATCTAATCCCCCTACACCGCCGCCACCTATATTAAATTTATTAAATCCTAATATGATCCCCCTACACCGCCACCACCTATATTAAATTTATTAACTCCTAATCTGATCCCCCTACACCCCGCTACCTATTTAAATATATTAACCCCTAATATGAACCCCCTACACTGCCGCCAGCTACATTAAATATATTAAACCCTAATCTAATCCCCCTACACCGCCGCCACCTATATTAACCCCTAATCTGAGCCCCCTACACTGCTGCCACCTATTTTAAATATATTAACCCCTAAACCTAAGTCTAACCCTAACACCCCCTAACTTAATTATTATTGAAATAAATCTAAATAATATTAATATTAACTAAATTATTCCTATTTAAAAGTAAATACTTACCTATAAAATTATATTATTTAGATTTATTTTAATAATAATTGTTAGGGGGTGTTAGGGTTAGACTTAGGTTTAGTGGTTAATATATTTAATATAGGTGGCGGCGGTGTAGGGGGATTAGATTAGGGGTTAATATATTTAAAATTGGTGGCGGCGGTGCAGGGGGATCAGATTAGGGGTTAATATATTTAAAATAGGTGGCGGCGGTGTAGGGGGATTAGATTAGGGGTTAATATATTTAAAATAGGTGGCGGCGGTGTAGGGGCTCAGATTAGAGGTTAATATATTTAAAATAGGTGGTGGCAGTGTAGGGGGATTAGATTAGGGGTTAATACTAGGGTTGCACCGATACCATTTTTTTTAAGACCAAGTTCAAGTACCGATACTTTTTTCAAATACTCACCAATACCAATTACCGATACTTTTTTTTTATGTCATTACAGTTTACCAAGCACAATACAGACTATTGATTTAAGATCACTTCTTTAGAATTATGAACTGTATCTCAAGACATTTTGAAATAATTAAACAGTTTTATGTGTTTGTTGTCACAAAGTTCACAGAACATGTTTATAAATAAATATATTACAATAACATATATTAATAATTACAACAATAAATAACAGCTGCAGCAGCTGGGGCTGGAAAGCTACAATTTAAAGGGGTGATTACTGGATGCAATTGGGTTGTAAGGTGCCTATATAAGTCATTAATCTGACATTTGTACTTAATACAAAGTAATATAATTTAATTCTGAAATTAATATTGGGGAAGGAGTATCCCAGTAATCCCCTTTGAGAAAAATGGGGCATTTGCATTCTACTGACTCAACAGAAAATAGGGCTGGTCTTCATATTTTCCTAGGGCTGCTTTTTATTCCCAGTCCAGCCCTGGCTAAGGATGTTCCTCAGAGTACAGTATATTATGAGCATAATTGCGCAAGATGAAAACTAACAGTATAACAGGAAATCTAGCAATTAGAATAATTTTTCAAAAGTTAGTGGCACTTTCTTAATAAGGAACAGAAGCATCTCTGCATGTTCAGCTATAAGTCTGTTTCTGCTATCAGTAAGGACGTTTGACGCTAAGCTGAACAGTCTTTCACTTTTCACATTACTTCATGGGTCAGAAAGATATTTTGGGCCATTAAATCTCAGTTTATTAACTGCCCAGTACTTCAGGGGTTTGTCTGAATGAGGTACAGTGATCTCTCCCAGGTAGGCTTCCAGCTGTATAGTAGCAGCTTTTGGAGCACTGCTCTGACGTACATTAAATACAAATAACAGCAAATTGTAATGGCAGAACAGGAATATGGGTAGGAATTGGAGGTATCAGTGTAAGTATCGGTGCTTTTGCACGAGTACAAGTACTCATGCAAATACTTGGTATCGGCACAATACCGATACTAGTATTGGTATCGGTGCAACCCTAGTTAATACATATAATATAGGTGGCGGCGGTGTAAGGGGGTCAGATTAGGGGTTAATAAATTTAATATAGGTGGCGGCGGTGTAGGGAGGTCAGATTAGGTGGTAATACATATAATATAGGTGGCGGCGGGGTCCGGGGGCGGCGGTTTACGGGTTAAACACTTTATTATGTATTGCGGTGGGGGATTGCGGCTGACAGGTAGATAGACATTGCGCATGCTTTAGGTGTTAGGTTTTATTTTGCAGGTAGTTCAATACTCAGCGTAAGGCTTACTGCATTTTGTGGCGAAGTGAAAATGGAGTAAGATTTCTCCATTTTCGCCACGTAAGTCCTTACGCTGTATATTGGATACCAAACTGCGCGGGTTTGGTATATCACTCTATGGGCCAAAAAACTACGGCCGAAGGGTGAAATATACGAGCGTAACTTCAAGATTATGCCATATATATACTAAACCCGCACAATATTTGGCATCGCCGGCTTTTGTGGGCGACGCTGCATATCGGATAGGGCCCAGGATATCAAGAAAAGAAAAAATAATAATATAAATAAATTGGAAAGTTGTTTAAAATTGTAAGCTCTATCTGGTTCAAAGACATTTTTGGGGGGTTTATGTCCCTTTAAATATAGTAGAGCTGCATGATTTTAACAATAGAAAGCCTTCACAAACTTTATTCCAATACATAAAGAGAAGAAACAAAAAGAAAATGCTTTATTAAAATATGTTCAAGTGGTTTTACCTCTCTGAATTATTTTTGGCTTTTTGCAACATATATATATATATATATATATATATATATATATATATATATATATATATATATATATATATATATATATATATATATATATATATATATATATATATAATAGTATAGGAAAAGATAGGCACTCACTGGACTTATAAAAAATATATAACTTTTATTGACTTAGATTAAAAATGGCATAACATTTCGGGATTATTCCAATCCCTTTGTCAAATGCCCCATTGATCCACCGCAGTGAATCTAAAAACCTATGTTTACCTGAACCGCCTGTTCAATTTAAATGCCCTTCGGGAACCCGCAAACTCCACCAACGTTCCATGCATGTGACGTCATCCTGTGATGCTTCTCACGCACGCACCAGCATGGAGACCGGTTACCTTGGCTACACTACCAACCAAACAGATGCCGTACCTCCTGCACATGTGCTTATGCACACGCATCATCACCGGCTACGTCTACCCTAGTGGCACCGTCTCCAATGTGACATCCCATGACAGAGCAAACCAATGACAGAGCGGTTACCATAGCAACATGTCACATTAAAACTACTTGTGGCTAATAAGCATGGCTATACATATATTACACATATTTCAGCAAAGGATATCTGGTTACAATAATATTATCAAACAGACAATAGGTAACCTAACTGATCATGTTGTACTATATACATATAGAGTTATATACATTCTAACTCCCTTATCAGAGTGACATATTCCCAAAAACCTAATTTAAACAAAATATGAGTCAAAAAGCAGTAGACCTATCCATTACAGAACAAAATACCTACATATGATTAATTATCCTTTTTAGATCCAAATATATTCAAGTTATGTCCATACAGTAGTATAGATTAATTGCCATAGAAAGGGCTATAATCCATATGTGTATTCAAACCTCTTGGTATTACTGTATCCAAATCGTAGATCCATCTTGACTCTCGAAGTAGTAATAAATTGCTCCTAATGCCCCCTCGTGTCAGAGGTGGAACATGACATGAGGGGGCAATAGGAGCATAGTGCATATACTAGATACGCTATGCTTCATCTGTAAGCAATGTCTCGTGACTGGTTGATCAGATTCACCCTCTTTTAATGCCTTGCGAATGGCTGAACGGTGATTCGCCATACATTCCTTAAAAGAAGTCACCGTCTTACCGACATATACCAGAGCACAGGGGCAGATTAAGATATATACCACGTGGTCACTGGTGCAGGTGAGTCTGTGATGAATAGCATACCTTCTGTGGGTATGGGGATGCTGAAAAGTCATGCCCTTCAACATACCATTGCATGTAATGCAGCTCCCACACGGGAAACAACCCTTCCTTGATGACTGTAACCACTTGTCCTTGTGGTAGCAAATCCCTGGATCTGTTTTCACCAGTAAGTCCCTCAAATTCTGTGCTCTACGATAAACCATCCTTGGTGTCCTTACGTTTTCAAATGGTAGGGATGAATCAGATTCAACCAGTCTCCAATTTCTACGTATTGAGTTAGACAATCTTTGATATGATACTCCATAGGTGGTTATAAAATTAACTGATGTTTGTTGGTCTATTCTTTTATCCCGTGGTTGTCATGGTTGACCCATAGGTTGTCTTAATAGGCTCTCCTTGATGTCCAGTACCAACTGCGTATTATATCCTCTTGCCATTAATTTCATGGTCATCTCATCGAGTTGTATACTCATAATCACTTTATGAAATCATTTTTTCCTTGATATAACTATCTAAAAGGTCCTTATTTATATTTAGGATATTTATGATTTATTAATTATTACAAAAACAATACTCATTAACCCTTAGGCTTCCAAGCGCCAGTACTACCTTGCCGAATCTGTCCTCACTAACCCCTGGATCTTTGTATGAGGGATCCTTTTCATACTTGGCATATAAGGGGTCCTTAGCACTTCTTTCCCTACTTCGCTACATCACTGTTGTTACGTACCACCCGAGTGAGTTGAGAGGCAACTATACTTTTCTTCTGGTGATAAGGGTGAAAACTCGTGGCACATAGTAATGAATTGCAGTCTGTATCCTTACTATATAGTGAAGTACCAAATCTACATATGTTATCCTTTATAGATAGATATTCAAATCTAAGAAGTGTATAGTATGAGTATCAAACTCTAGCTTAAAGTGAATTTGACTTCTAGTTTCATTATGGGCACTAACCCACTCAATCAACTCAGTGGCGGTACCCCTCCATATCAAAAAGACATCATCTATGTATCTAGTGTAATATCTTATGTGACCATTGCTCAAAGGCTTCAATATGAACTGCTCATACCAGGCCACATAAATATTCACATGGCCATGTTAGAGCCCATAGCCATGCCCGATACCTGTAGATAGTATTCTTTTTCAAATTTGAAAAAATTCTTCTCAAGGCAAAGTTGTAGCAGTTCACATAGAAACTCAATGGGAGGGCCTTCATATACACCACTCTCAGATACTATCCATCTGACAGCCCCTACACCACCCTCGTGAGGAATGGAGGTGTAGAGACTGTTGACATCCATGGTCACAAGGATATCATCTTGGTGCAAATCAGAAAACGTAAGTAAAACACCCAATAAACTTGCAGAGTACAACATGATAAGGTAGGTTACCTATTGTCTGTTTGATAATATCATTGTAACCAGATATCCTTTGCTGAAATATGTGTAATATATGTATAGCCATGTTTATTGGCCACAAGCAGTGTTAATGCGACAGGTTGCTATGGTAACTGCTCTGTCATTGGTTTTCGCCTCCCTCCTGGGACGTCACATTGGAGACTGTGCCACTAGGGTAGACGTAGCCGGTGATGATGCGTGTGCATAAGCACATGTGCAGGAGGTACGGCGTCTGTCTGGTTGGTAGTATATCCAAGGTAACCGGTCTCCATGCTGGTGCATGCGTGAGAGGCGTTACGTGATGACATCACACGCATGGAACGTTGGTGGAGTTCACGGGTTCCCGAGGGGCATTTAAACTGAACAGGCGGTTAAGGTAAACATAGGTTTTTAGATTCACTGTGGTGGATCAATGGGGCATTTGACAAAGGGATTGGAATAATCCCGAAATGTTATGCCATTTTTAATCTAAGTCAATAAAAGTTATATATTTTTTATATAACTCCAGTGAGTGCCTATCTTTTCATATACTATCATATTGTTTGTTTGATATGTACCCTGGCAGTTGCATATAAGGAGGACTGTGCCTATCCCACTGGGACACTGTTGGTTATATATATATATATACACACATTTAAAACAATATAGTTTGAATGAAAACACTTTCAAATTGTGACACAAGCTCACACATATATTTAAATGAATAGTTAATAAATTAAAATATTTTTAATCTGACAAAATTAAACTAAAATTATTCATTGCACATACTCTACCAATTGAGCTTCTTAGTGATCAAAAGCACTATGGAAATATCTAAGGCAGCCATAAACAGAATTGATCCTGCCTTGGCAGAGTTGTGGATGTTGTGACAAAGGTGAGAAGGGTAATACAAGTTAGACAAATTGCTAAGGTGACCCAGTCTTTTTTGCTGTAATTGTTTTTCAAGATAATACATTTCACCCACCTTATTTCATGGAACCAATCTAAGCCTGAGTTTGGAGGTGACAGGGCTTGTCACTGTTGTTTTGTTAACACTATCTCCATCTTTTGGCTTTTGCAGAAATAATGAGATATCAAACTGCAAAGTAGGGCCAGATTTGTGGAAGATTTAGGCTTGTGATTTGGCTGAAAATTGTTATTGTTATAAAATAACATTAAACTGTTCTTTACAATTAAAAGACAGATTATATACTGGTGATGGAATGATATTTTACTTTGATAGGACTAAGAAAGAGCATAGTATAGACACAATGCTAGAATGCAATAATGTCACATAATAACAATAATACTACTACTAATAATAATAATAAATGAAAATGGGATAAAAATGTCAGAATGCCATAATCACAGAATAAAATTTGAGGTGTGAATTCTTTAGTTAGACATATTGGGTAAGATTACATATACGGCGTTTCCCACAAAAGTTGGCGCCGCTGGTATTTACTTGATTTTGGTATCACATTACAGCACCGCATATAAATGCGGCACACATATTTCACCCGTCGGCCGCTATTTTTACTCCCATAAGCTAACATAGAACCACGTCGCAAATCGGTATCACATATTCAGCGCAAGGACTTACGTGGCGAAAATGGAGACATTTTACTCCATTTTCACCTCGCCACAGATAGCCGTAACTGCCTGAAAATATTAAATAACACCTAACGCATGCACAATATCTATCTACCTCCTTAAAATAACTAACACCTAACGCATGCACAATATCTATCTACCTGTCAACCGCAATACCCCACCGAAATAACTATTAAAGTATATTAACCCCTAATCCGCCATTAACCCACATCGGAACTAATAATAAAAGTATTAACCCCTAAACCGACAACCCCCCACCACGCAATATGCCTAATTAGACTATTAACCCCTAATCCGCCATTCACACACATCGAAAACTACCTAATAAAAGTATTAACCCCTATATCCGCCAACCCCAACATAGCAAACTACCTATTAAAACTATTAACCCCTAATCCACCCTTAACCCACAATGCAATAAACCTAATAAATCTATTAACCCCTAAACTGCCAAACCCCACAATGCAAATAACTAATCACTAAGCCCCCTAACCTAACACCCCCTAAATTAACCCCATTACATAAAATAAAATAATACTAAATTACAATTAAAATAAAAAACCTAACATTACATTAAAAAAAACTAAGTTTAAATTAAGCTAAAATTACAGAAAATAGAAAAAGTCTAACATTACATAAACTAATAAACAAAATTATCAAAAATAAAAAAAATATACCTAATCCCTATGAAAATAAAAAAGCCCCCCCAAAATACTAAACTAATAATATTTGTATAGGCATTGCTCTTTTTCAATTGCCCAAAATTCTAATCTATAAAAAAAAAAAAAAAGAAAAAAAAAAAAGCCTAACTCTAACCCCCAGATAGGTACTCATGGTTCCTAAAGTCCGGCGGAGAAGGTTCTGTTCCAGGCGGTGAAGTATTTTCCCAAGTGACCGACATCTTCTTCCAAGCAGGGACCTTTTCATTCTTCAAAAAATTCCTGAAAATATTAACTAACACCTAACGCATGCGCAATATCTATCTACCTCCTGAAAATAACTAACACCTAACACATGCGCAATATCTAGTTACCTGTCAACCACAATCGCCCACCAAAATAACTGTTAAAGTATATTAACCCCTAATCCATCATTAACCCACATCAGAACTAATAATAAAAGTATTAACCCCTAAACTGACAACCCCCCCACAAAGCGGAGCGGAGATGACCGCGGACCAGGACCGGTGACCCCAGAGCCATGGAGCGTGGAGGATCCTCTTTGTACGATCGCCACCATACACTGACTATTGAATGCAAGGTACGTGATTAATAATGGAGTCCCTTGCATTCCTATTGGTCAGTGAATGGCCTCCACGCTACATGGCTCCTCGGTCGCCACTCCTGGTCCGCGGTCATCTCTGCTCACTGCCGGCTTGGTCCTGGATGAAGAAAGAAGAGGTCCTCGCTTGGAAGAAGATGTCGGCCGCTTGGAAGTAGACTTAACCGCATGGAACAGGACCTTCTCCACCCGACCTCAGGAACCGTGAGTACCTATCTGGGGGTTAGAGTTAAGCTTTTTTCTTAATTAGGGATTTTGGGCAATTGAAAAAGAGCTGAATGCCTTTTTAAGGGCAGTAAAAGAGCTGAATGCCCTTTTAAGGGCAGTAAAAGAGCTGAATGCCTTTTAAAGGGCAATGCCCGTACAAATGTCTTTTTATCTTGGGGGGTTTGGTGGGTGGGGTTTTTTACTGTTAGAGGGGGAATTAGTATTTTTTTAAGGAAAGCTGTTTATCTTAGAGCAATGCCCTACAAATGCCCTTTTAAGGGCTATTGGTAGTTTAGTATTAGATTAGGGGGTTTTTATTTGGGGGGGGGCTTTTTTATTTTCATAGGGATTAGGTATAATTTTTTTATATTTGATCATTTTGATTATTATTTTATGTAATGCTAGACTTTTTTTATTTTCTGTAATTTTAGCTTAATTTAAACTTATTTTTTTTAGTTTTAAAGTAATGTTAGGTTTTTTATTTTAATTGTAATTTGGTATTATTTTAATTTCTGTAAGTGGGTTAATTTAGGGGGTGTTAGGTTAGGGGGCTTAATGATTAGTTATTTGCGTTGTAGGTTTGGCGGATTAGGGGTTAATAGTTTTATTAGGTTTATTGTGTTGTGGGTAAATGGTGAATTGGGGTTAATAGTTTTAATAGGTAGTTTGAGATGTTGGGGTTGGCGGATTTAGAGGTTTGATCGCGATGTGGGTGAATTGCAGATTAGGGGTTAATACATTTATTAGGTAGATCCCGATGTATGTGAATGGCGTATTAGGGGTTAATAGTTTAATAAGGCTTCTTGCGTTGTGGGGGGTATCGGTTTAGGGGTTAATACTTTTATTATAATATGCCATTTGGGTTTGAAGGCGGATATAGGGGTTTTTATGTGTCGAGTTTATTTTTGGGAGCGGGTTAGACTCTTATGGGAGATTTTACATTTTTTTTATTTTCTTAGGTGCTGGCAGTTTCTTAAGTAACGTAATTCACTGGCGACTCCAGAAACTTGTATTTACGGTAATTTCTGGACATCGCTAGTTTATCCGACTTAGGGCACTTATTAAACTGCCGGTGAGGGGGGGCGGAGCCAACTGTGAAGCCGGACGGTCGCACTTCTCTTCACCTCTCTCCATATGATGTTTAAAAACTTAAATTAGCGACTGTCTGTGCTCAAATATTCAATCATCTAACTACCACTGAGGATCTGAAGCCTTGGCTGCTCTTAACAGCCTTTTTGAAGAGGAGCACTACTACAACTATAGATCACTAAAATCCTGATGCGTCTAACGCTGAGCATGCTATCTGCAGCAGCCATCTTGGGGCCTACTCAGTACCTCCAACTGTGAGTAACACTTGTCTGCAGACTATTACCTTGGAATCCTTAGGCCGAGGGCCACTAATCTACCTAAAAATGGAGGAAGCGGATTGCATTATGGCGCAAATACATATCTTCCTGGAGAGGTGCAGTGCTCTATCCGGACGCCATTTTCTAACAGAGCCTAAGCAGACAGTAATGGCGATCACGACCCATGCTGTTCAACTACCTAATCCTGATGATGCAGAGGTCCACCGTGCTTACACGACAGCCGGAGGAATAGGGACTGCTCCTGAAACCTTAGGAGCCATACCTTAAGTCAATATGACCGCACCTGGAGCACTCAGTCTAGCCTTACCGCATGTACGCACCGGCAGAACCCTTATGCTGCATAGCGCACAGTTCCTCATCTTCACATCGGACCCACATGTTTCACACAATGCCTCAGAGCCTCTCTTACCATCTTTAGCGCAGGACCACGCAGACTGGAGGGGACATTTCAATTTGCTACTGGAACTTTTCTTGCCTCCGGACTGCCTAACTTGGTATAGCTCAATTGCCACAATTCAGAGCTTTAGCATGGTGACTCAAAGACGTTGTTCAGCTTTCCGGTCCAGTGTGGGGTAAGGGAGTTCCCATCTTGGCATACCGCATCATAGTAACCCCTCTCACCCAACCTGAAATTTAGTATAGCATGTCTTTTACCATGGACAGCCTGCCCTGGCTATACGAGATTGCCTCACTAATATCTAGACATGATCTATCAACGTTATACCTGTATTGAGCATATATAATACTACATCTTCTCTTTATTTTATTTTTTTGTTAAAGTTATGATCGCCATTATGGTGTAGTGAGGGACTTACAAATAGAGGTTGAAAGACTTACAATGAAACTTATTTTTTCTATCTGTCCTCCTATGTACTGTATACCAGAGTTTACCTAGATAAAATTTGTTAAACCCATAGTAGCAGTATAATCATCTGCTTCAAAGGTAATATTTTGTAGAGGCTTTTGCCTTATATACAGAACTTGGCATTCACTATCATATGTTTTCAGTATCTTATATTTCATAGCTCATTACCCCTCAGGCTACCATGCCCATAGTTGGCTCTCTAACATAGAGCCATCCTATTTTATTTTACTTCCTCCTGCAAACTAGTATAATACTATCCCAATTTTAGGAACTCTATATAAAGACTCTGTGTTCTGACTTAATATGTTTAATTGTCTATAGTCATATAGTTCTAGATATATATCAAAGTTACCTATGTGTTAATAGAGCATGGACAGACTCATATTGCATGCACTGAGGATGTTTTTGTATTATTTGGTTGTACCCTTAGGGGATATAGGTTTGTTTGGTTGAGTTCTATGCATCTCCACGATTTTTGTGATTTTATACATATGCTGCTTTAAATATAGATCATAATAGTTTGCGCATGAAGCACAAATACGATGTGGCTTGTAATTAGATACTACCATGTCAGGGTGCTATATTGATAATTTGACTCCTATATTTTACACAAACTCCTGCCTCTTTATGCCCTTTACTCTATATATATAAGCACCTTATTGCTTATTTGCACCTACCATGTTATAAATATATTTTAAACACCTTGTTACATAATAATTCTATGTCTGCAGCTCATATACATGGCATCCTACTGCCAGCGGCCGGGGTGGCGGGATGCCTATATCTCAGAAATATATAGATCCATAGCATAATTTTGGGCATAGTTTTCCACCAGAATGCAAATTATCACATTTGAGTAAGGTTTATACTGTGCTTTATGGTAGAGCTCTAGCCATGTTTCCAATATTTAATTTACAACTGTTGCATAACCACGGCAAACACATGTGATCTCACTATTAATTTTATTCGACCATATATACAGGAGTGCTGGAACCATAGTATATATAAATACCTCTACTATGCGTAGATTACTATTACACTAGGATATCCTGTTTACTGACGTAGGCTGGTCCTGCATTAGCATCTAGTTACATATTTTCCTACCCTTATATTCAATACCAGTGTTGCATAACCCTTGTAACCTGCGTCAGCTTAGACTCTTGTATCTCAGTGAGCAGAATTAAGCCTTAGCCTATGCTCACCTAGTCCCCCATATAGATATAATGTTTTGCTCTATCGCAATATGTTTGCTCATCTAATTTACTTAAATTCCCACCTCCTCCCCCCCATCCCCTCACCCCATATAATATGCCTCCTATTGCAGGAGGACTAGATACGCGGTTTCTCTCGTATATGCCGCAACTTATTTACCTTTTTTGTTAGCAAAATCTTGCAGTTTGTCATTATACTCAGCTTCATTTCTCATATAACCTATGCAAGATTATACAAATATATATATATATCTGTGCACGTAACAATTTTATACCTATAACACCTGCCCTATCATATGCACTATTCACATAAGCATGAGATAAAGTTATATAAAATCGAGGTCTACTATGAGATCCATCAGTGGTTTCCTTTGTTTGCATATGCCTTCTTGCATCTTAATGCTTGTGATGGTCCAAGAGTGGCCTATGTTTGTACTTAGAAGGCATCTAAATGTTTGGCATCCTAAGTATCCCATGTTTGCATGATATGTAATTTGTTACATTTACGTTTTCTTTACGTGTATCCTGTTTCTTTTGTAACACTAATCCTTACTGTATGTGACATGCAATGCAAGTGCTTATCTTTTTTTTTTTTTTTTTTTTTTTTTTTTTTTTTTTTTTAAAAGCTTTATTAAGCATAAATCAGTACAAAGAAAAAAAATACCAATAGAACAATCAGCATAAAAAACAGACTTTGAACAATTTTTTAGATATAAAATATAAAAGTATTCATAATACAGCCTGGCACAGAATTTTAACATAAGAATAATTGCCAACTAATAAATTACTCTTGTTCTTACATCTGGATTGAGGAGAAATATCTCCAAAGGTAAAGTAATATCCTTTAGTATATGCTCAAAAATAGAGTTTAGTTTATTAAATTTATTACTTATAGGGCATCCCAGGAGTTTTTAGACCATGTCTGTTCCCATTTTCTCATCTATCGTTAAATCCTAGTATGGAAACGGATAGTCCTTAACAAAGTTACTAAGTAAGGACATCAAGTTCAAATTAACCACAGAAAAGGAGAAAAAAAAAAAGGGGGGAAAAGGGAAAAGGGGGGAAGGGATGGGGGAGGGAAAAAGGGAAGGGAAAGATAGAGGGAATTTCCAAGAGGATAGTGAATCCACAATGGGACCAAGAGAACATTAATATGCATTGGGCTTCTAAGGAGATTTAGGAACCCACCTACTCCAGATCGTCCAATACTTATCGATGCGGTCAGTTGTATTGTAAAAACCTCTCTCCATTGACGCTAAATAGTCTATAAGTTGAGTGATCTGTGCTGAAGTTGGAGCTTCAGGTTTTTTCCATGACCTGGCTATACACATCTTGGTTGCAATAAGAATTGCAACTCCAAGGATTTGTTGGGGTTTTTGTACTTCCCTGAGCCCGATGTGCAGAAGGGCTAATGCTGGGGATTTAGATAATTTAATACCCAAGTCAGATAACAATAGAAAGATCTCTCTCCACAAAGGGGCAATTTTTGGACAGGACCACCAGATGTGTAAATCTGTGCCCTGTTGGCCACATTCCCTCCAGCATTGCGGGGAGGCTGTGGGGTATATCTTTGACAACTTGTGAGGGGTTAAATACCACTTTAAGAGAACCTTGAAGTAGATTTCAAGAAAACTTATGCAATGTATAGCTGATTTAGTAGTCGTTGTCGCGTGTTCCACTTCCATCGGGGTAATTTGGATTTCTATTTCACGTCCCCACGCCTTAATCTGCCAGGGTATGGTTTCGCTATAGTCGCTAAGGAGTAGCAGATGATGATTTGTAAGTGGTTTTATAGGCTTAGTACCTGCTTGCCATCGTTTCTCCCAAGTAGTACTTTCTCTCAGCTGTGCCTTGGGGAAACCCCAAGCCTGGCAGTATTCTATCAATCTATAGCTTTCGAACATTAACCATCTTGGAGCCTCTTTTACCTGCGCGACTATTTGTTTAGTTGTTGATAGCTTCTTCTGGGTATAGAGGTCTCCAACACAGACAAAATTCCATGATAGCCAATCCTGTCTATGCATATCTGAGAGGCCCATCATCAGTCCCTGGAGACTATGAATAGGTGAGGGATGAGGTGCCAGTCCTTGATGATGTCTAAGTCTATGCCATGTCTGGCAATTGTCTAAGATAATTTTGTTCGTGAGCGCTACATCCAGGAGCCTATGCTTAGGGATCCATATTAGATCTTTTAAAAGGAGTTTTCTAGGGATGACCTCAGTCTCGAGCAAAAACCACGCCGGTTTCTCTTTCTCATTGCTCCAGGCCGCAATGTGGGTTAATCTGGCTGCGTCGTGGTATAAGTATATATTGGGGAAAGCTATGCCTCCTTTGTTTATCGGTAGTTGAAGAATTCGGCTCGCCACCCTCGGAATCTTTCCTCTCCAGACATAGTTAATGAACATAGACTGAATCTGAGATAAATAAATTTTTGGTATCGTATAGGGTATGCATCTGAATAAGTACAGAATTTTTGGAAGAATAGCCATTTTAAGAGTGGAGATACGCCCCATCCAAGAAATTTCTCTATAATCCCATCTCTGTAGAAGACTTTTAATTTCTACAATCAATGGCTCAAAATTGTATTTGATGACCTTATTTATATCAGGGCCTAAAAATATACCCAGGTGTTTAATAAGATCTATGTGCCAGGTGAAAGAGAAACGGGTCTTAAGTGTGGTGAGGAGCCCAGGATCAAGATTAATTGCTAGAGCTTCCGTTTTGAGAATGTTTACTTTATAGAGACTAAGAACCCCATAGGATTCTAAGGTCCTGAAAACTTCTGGAATTGAAGAGCTCGGGTTAGTTAACAAAATGGTCAAGTCATCAGCGAAGAGGGCAATTTTCTCTATTCGCTCGCCTATCTTAACTCCCTCTATGCCTTGAGAGTGCCTTATTTTTTGGTTCCATAACCATAGCAAAGATCAGAGGCGAAAGGGGGCAGCCCTGCCTAGTCCCGTTGGTTATGGGAAAGGCTCTAGATCTAAAACCCACGCCTCTGACCGTCGCAAATGGTGCTGCATATAATGCCTGAACCATGCCAATAAATTGGGGAGGAAAACCAAAAGATTTAAGTACCTGCCAGATATAATCCCATCGGACCCTGTCAAATGCCTTTTCCGCATCTAAAGACAGGGCCACGATGGGAACCCCCCGGCAGGCTGACTCAGAGAACACCTGTAAAAGTTTACGAGTATTGTCAGGACCTTGCCTGCCAGATGTGAAGCCCACTTGGTCTATTTGTATGATATCCAGTAGTAGATGAACAATCCTATTAGCTAAGAGCTTAGAATACATCTTGACGTCTAAATTTATCAGAGAAATAGGTCTATAATTGGCACAGTAGAGAGGATCCTTTTCTGGTTTAGGAATTGCAATAATAGATGCTTCCAGGAACTCTCTTGAAAAACTTCCTACCTCGGCCACCTCATTGAAGAAGGGGCAGAGGAGGGATGATAGATGTTGTTTAAACATTTTATAGAAAGAGCCCGTGAAACCGTCGGGTCCTGGAGATTTATTCGGTTTAAGTTGGGTAATAACATTGCAAATTTCTTTAATAGAGAACGGATGTAGAAGTGAGTTCCTTGCCTCTTCTGTGAGTACAGGAAGCTCAAGGAGGTCTAGAAACTCCTGTATCTTATCTATAGAGGGAGTATCAAGGTTTTCTGCTTCCGTGAGATTATAGAGTTGATAGTAATAATCGGCGAAAGCATTTCCGATATCTTCGGGAGCTAAAACTTTAGAGCCGGTAATCTCTAGAGCTTGAACCCTAGAGTGGGTAGTTCTAGCATTAAGTTTTCGGGCTAAAAGCTCATTTGCCTTATTGCCTTTATGATACATTACTTGCTTAAATTTTGCCAGATTGGCTTTAATTCTATCGTGCTCTAATTGGAGGATTTGTCTTTTGAGGGCGCTAATTTCGTCAGAAATTAAGCTGGTAGGATTATCTTTGTTGATTTTTTCCATGTCCCTCAATTTCATGACCAGCTGGCCCAAAGGACCTCCTCTGTTTTTCCGAACTCTAGCTGATTCAGAGATGCAGACCCCCCTTATGTATGCCTTGAATGCCCCCCATAAGATTTGGAAGGAAGTTTGACCTGGTGTATTAAACTGTTTATAGTCGTTGATCGCTTTTATAAGTGAGTCTTTAAATCCTGGTTCTTCCCAGAGAAAATTTGGGAACCTCCACGAATATCCCCCCTTGTGAGCCCCTGATGGAAAAATGTCAAAAGAGACCGCATCATGGTCTGACCATGTACAAATATGTATTCGTGAATTTGTGACCTCATTGAGAAGCCAAGAGTCAACTAGAAAATAATCCAGTCTAGAATAGGATTTGTGCGGGTTGGAAAAAAAAGTAAAATCTTTGTCCTCAGGGTGGCATGATTGCCAGACATCGTATAATTCATGTCTAGCGGATAGGGACCTAAATTTACTTGCTATAGAGCTGGTATAAGGGTCAATAGATTTGCCCCTTACAAGTTTTTTATCTAATTTAGGGTCCCAGATAACATTAAAATCTCCTCCAATTACGATATGACCTTGTCTCACCGATTTTGCAAGTTTCAGGACTTTTGATAAAAAATGTAACTGTTGTTGGTTTGGGGCATATAAGTTAACTAAGGTAAAAAGGGTGCCATTAAGTTTACACACACAAATAATGAATCTGCCACCAGGGTCTCTATCTAAGTATATTTGTTCAAACTGAAGGTCTTTATGTAGGAGTATTGCAACTCCTCTTGTCTTATCAGAATAAGAAGCCGTAATCAGGCTTGGATATAGAGACGATCTATATGTTTGAGGTTTGTCTTTTATCCAGTGAGTTTCCTGGATAAATAGAACTTGTCCCTTTAATTTTTTGCAGTATGTTGTTAACATACTGCGTTTATCAGGCGAGTTTAGGCCCTTAGCATTTAGAGTAAGGAATCGTATGGAAGTCTCCATTGTGGAAAATGGGGGAAGGATAAGGAGGAAAAGGAGAAGAGTAAGGAGAGAGAGAAAGAAAAAAAAAAAAAAAAAAAAAAAAAAGGAAACTAAAATAGAAAGAACGTATAAGAGGAAAGTTAAAAATGTAAGGAATATAATATATATATTTTGGGAATTCAGATGTGTCAGAAAGTAGCAATATTCTTAAGAAACATAGGGATTCTAATTGATCCACAAGTTTACATCCGTAAACTTAAATATTATTGAGGGGGAGGAAGTTGGTGAGGCCAGATGGTATAAAAGATATAGGCCTCAAATTGAGTTGGCAAATATTGTGCAGACAGTTGGTTGAAAACAAATATGAGTTTATGTGTATTCTTAACCAATATATTAAGTGTATCTAAAAGGAGGAGAGCCAATGCCCTCCCTTAAATGATAAATAGGTGAAATCCATTGGGGAAGAAAGGAAGGGGGGAAGGGTTCGGGAAAAGGGGTTATTTTAAATCTAACAAAATATCTTGGGAAACCAAGGAAGATATCCTCGGTGTAGTCATATGCTTACCTATGTGTCTGTACTAAATCTATGTGGAAAGTCAGTATCCAATGGATAGCATTTTGTATTAAAAAACATGAGTGCTAGGACAATGGTGTATTTAGTGGCAATTTATTAACCTAAGGTAGGGCTTGACCTTTAAGGAGAGTATGGTTTTACAGTTGTCACTGGACAGAAAAAAAAATAAAAAAAAATGGAGAGGATAAGCAGAAATACATTTGGACTATAAAATCTAAGAACATAATACTCAAGTGTTTTGGATTCAGTGCTAGAGCTAATGTCTTCCAACAATTGAACCTCAGGTTTTATGTATCTTTCTACTCCGGTGAGGAGACCTAAACATAGAATATAAATCTATTTGTCTACAGTCTAACAAATGAAACATTTAAAACACTACATAGTCAAATTGACCCAAGGTTGACTTCTAAGTGTTTATAAAAACATTCACTGTGAACCCTTAGCCATAACTAAGTAGAGCGAGTGGCACAATACTGAGCTTTGTGATATAAATGAAAATATAAAGGCAAATCTATAGTTTCCCTGTGAGAGGTGAATGTCTATCTTAATAATAAAAAACTTAAAACATTGCATAATCAAACAAACCTAAGACCCACATATAAGTGCTATAAAAAACATTCAATTTACACCTTAACCAAAAAATAGAACAAATAGCTGAGCTTTGTGATATAACTAATAATATCCTGGTATATATAAGGGAAGTGACTTTAAACCTTATTATTAGAAGGTAGAATAAAAATAAACAAAGATACATTTAGACTGTAGAATCTAAGAACATAATACTCAAGTGTTTTAGGCCTAGTGCTAGAGCTAATGTCTTCTAATAATTAAACCTCAGGTTATCTGTATCTTCTACTCCGATGAGAAGGCCTAAACATAGAATATGAATTTATTTGTCTATAATCTAACAAATAGAACCTTCAAAACACTATACAGTTGGATTGACCAAAGGTTGACTTCTAAGTGCTATAAAAACATTCACTGTGAACCATTAACCATAACTAAATAGAACAAGTGGCACAATACTGGTCTTTGTGATATAAGTGAAAATGTAAAAACAGATCTATAAATTCCCTGTGAAAAATACATATCTATCTTAATATTGTGTTCCAAAAACTTAGAACATTGCATAATCAAACAAACCTGAAACCTGAAACCAACATATAAGTGTTAATAATAAAAAAAAAAAACACATTCAATTTACACCTTAGCCAAAAATACATAAAGCAAATAGCTCAAAGCTGAGCTTTGTGGTATAAATAGAAATGTATAGACAAATCTACACATTCCCAGTAAAAGGTGAATATCTATCCTAGTGTTTAAATTACAAAAACTTCCCTTTGGCCTTCTTAGACTCATCTAGTGTAAAAAAAAGGAGATGTATACATCTGAAATAGTACATGATCTCAATAGCATCTAGCTGTTGGATCAGCCTCGGAGCCAGGCACAGCAATTTCTCTTATAGAACATAGCAAGCCAAAAGGGCTATATATAAGGACTTATATTGCTGTATCTATATCCGAGGGCAAGGCCAAAACCCTAACTATTCAAAAATTTCTAAACAAATAATGTTACCTTGTGTCAGAAGGACATATAGATTATACTTTAAGAGAATTTGAGCGATTTGATAAATTAAAAACTGACAATCAACAAACATATCTCAGAAGCTCACATAATGGATTCCCAGTTGGTTATTCTTAGTGCCAGAATTTTAGGTCCTCCTTCAGGGGAATTATGGTATCTTTAATTAGGACCTAGATGGCATATGTTGTGGAGACTGGTAAAGAAAGCCTATCCTGGGTACTTCCATTGTGAATCAACAATATTATATATAAAAGACCTATAGTGAGCTTATTACTAAGAAAAATTTGGATACAGTACTTTGTAGCAAAAAAAAAAAAAAAAGTGATCAAAAAGAAACTGACATATCTCAGAATTCTCACACACAGTGGGTCTCCAGTGGGTTGCTTTCAAAGCCAGGGCTTTACCTCCTTTCACGAGGGAGTTGTATCTACCTTAGTAAGGACCCAATTGGAGTTATTGTAAAGACTAGCGGGGGAAGCAAGTCCTAGGTTCATCCACAGTGAGTGGTGAGTTTTATTAAAAAAAAAAAAAAAAAAAAAAAAAAGACATATAATTTACTTATTGCCTAAACAAGCTTAAGAACAATACATTGAGATACTAAAAATAAAAAATAAAAATAAAAATATGCAGAACAAAAAATTGCATTTTTTTCCCTTAGGTCTCTCATAACATAAATAGGCAGTATGATTTTGCGACTGACTTCCAGGGAAACAGTTATTATCAGATTATCCTGGAGAAGAATCTCTAAGAACTAAATTCCTTTTACTAGACAGGGGGCGTTGAGGAAGAGGGTTCCATTGATCAGCTAGAGGCTTTAGCTGTGAGGGCCTTAAAGGAGTGTGAGCGACATTATTTTCTGCTTGATCCCATTGTTTCAGAAGATCTTCGCCTGTCGCTGGGGAATCCACTGTAACCAGAGATCCCTCTCGATGTATGATGAGTTTAGTTGGGTAGCCCCATCTATATTTTAGGCCTCTTGAACGGAGGGATTGGGTAAGCTGACGGAAGGTGCTCCTTTTCTGCAGGGTGAACTGTGATAGATCTGGAAATACTTGTATCTGTCTCAGATGCTCAGGAAGTTGAGGTTTGGAGAAGGCTGCCCTCATGAGTTGCTCTTTATAAGTATAGAAGTGAAACCTTGCAATTACATCTCTAGGCTTATCTTTGGGAGCGTTTCTGCCTCTAGGAATCCTATGGACTCTATCAATCAGCATATCTTTTGGATCTGAGGGGGGTGCTAGTGAGACGCAAAATTTCTTAACAAATGTCTCTAGATCCGGCTGCAGAATCTCCTCAGTAATGCCTCTAAATCTAACATTGTTGCGGCGAGACCTATCCTCTAGGTCCGCCACCTTCTGTTCCATTTCAGAGACATAGTCTGCAAGGTTTTGGGAGTGGGCGATTATGTTCTGCTGTTCAATCGCCAAGTCCTCTTGCTTGCGCTCAAGTACTTCAGTCCTCTCTCTTATTTCTGTAAGATCCTTTTTGAGGTCTGCAACTGCGATTTTGATGGTAGATGTCAAGTTATCTTGCAGGTCATTTAACCTCTTAGATAAAGTATCCACTATATCTGACCTGGTTATAGGTTCCATTTCTTCCTCCTGTTGTTGAAGTATAGATGAATTAGTACTGTCAGAGCTCTCTTGGCATGAGTGAGGCGAGACAGAGTCCCTTGTAACAGTTAAATCTTTAGGTTTGAAATGATCAGCAATGGAGTTTTTAGCTCTAGTTAATGTCTTGTTTTTATTTCTTTGAGACTGAGACATTGCTGGTAGATTTAGCTAATCTTTGTGTTTACCCAGGGAAAACAATAAGGGAGGGGTAAGGGTGATTTGAGGTATAAGCTGGGTTTCTGGATTTCAGCTTGTAGTTTAGTATAAGTAACTAGCTCAGGGAGGGCTTCTGGCCACTAACCCCCCTATCCCTGCATTTTATTGGTAGATAGCATAGAGAATCTTAGTGAAGATAGTTGTATTGAAAACCGCAGAGTTTAGAGAGATGAATATAAAAATATTGTAGTCAGCTCTTCAGGGCCTTTATGCTAGGGCTGTAAGAGGTTTAGCTAGGCCTAGGTGCAGAGAAAAAAAAACAGTATGGAGATAGGCAATAAAATTGTTTCTCTTTTCACACATCTACAGTGCTCAAGCCCACACTGTATCAGAGCAGTATACCACACTCCATATCACCCAAACTGTGTAGGTGGCTTCCAAATGTCCCACAGTGTGTCAATGTACAATGAAAGTGCTAAGGGCTGTATTTCTCCTTGCAAGGGCCGGAGTGGGCTAGCAGCAATAATATTTCCAGCCTGTGGCCTAGGTTTCCTCCAAGCCCTCTCACTTTAAGTTCATGCCTTAGAAGCTATAAATCTCCAGCTCAGAGTCTAAGCGAGGTTTAAGAATATAATAACACCTCCTTATCGATAGACTTACTGTTGGATTCTGTTTTGAGGGTTAGAGTCAGCCAGCCGCGAGTTCCGGTATAGGCCGCAGCCGCGGTGTTTCCCAGCTTAACCTCCGGTACTCCTTCCCGGTCTGCTACGATCTCCCGAAACTTTGTCCAGTTTGGCCGAAAAAGGAGTCTCCTAATGTTCCCCTCAAGTGTCCCAAGATGATTACAGGGAAATCCGCTTGGATTTGAATCAAAAACAGTCTTTTTAGCTTAGGAACAGCAGAGCTCAGTCTCACACGTCTGCACACCTTCCCCCTCCGGCTGCCGCAATCGCAAGTGCTTATCTTTATGTTTAATGTATGCCTTAAATATACCTCAATAAAAACTATTATAAAAAAAAAAAAAACTGCCGGTGAGGTTTATTGGATACCCCGATGTGCGAGGTAAAATTACGGGTGGCGCGGGTTTGAGCGCTTGCGCTGAAGCCTGCGCCGTATATGTAATCTTTCCTATTATATCTGTTCTGTAACCTTCTATTAAAGAAACATTAACCACTGAGATTGTAATATATGTTAAATTATAGGACTTTACTTTGTATGTTTCCAAAGTATATATTTACTTTTTACATGACCAAATGTACATGGACACTTGACCATCAAACCTATATGCGCTTGTTCCCATTCCAAACAGCGGCCACTCTTGTGGAAAGGTTTCCACAAGATTTTGGAGTGTGTCTGTCGGAATTTGTGTTTTGAGTGTGTCTGTCGGAATTTGTGAACATTCAGCCAAAAAAGCATTTGTAAGGTCAATCACTGATGTTGGACGAGAAGATCTGGCTTACAATTGGTGTTTTGAATCATCCCAAAAGTCTTCAATGGAGTTGAGTTTAGGACTCTCACATTCCTGCACATCAAACTCATCAAACCATGTCTTCATGGACCTCATTTTGTGCACAGGGCTCAGACATGCTAGAACAGGAAAGGGCCTTCCCCAAACTGTTGCCACAAAGTTGGAGGTTCTCATTTGTCTAAAATGTTTTTGTATCCTGTAGCATTAAGGTGACCCTTCACTGGTTCTAAGAAGCCAAACCTTGGAAAACAAGCCCCAATATATGCATTTCAATAGGGAGAATCCCCCTGGCATCCAACATATCAAGTTTCTTCCCTCAGACTAGCAGATAAAGAAGCGAGATTCATCACTCCAAGGAACACATTTGTACTGCTCCAGAGTCCAGTGGCAGTGTGCTTTAGACTTCTCCAGTTAACACCTGGCATTGCAATTGTTGATCTGAGGCTTGTGTACAACTACTCGGCTATGGAAACCCCTTCCATGAAGCTCCTAACAAACAGTTCTTGTACTTATATTGCTTCCTGAAAAATGTTGGAACACTGTAGTAAGTTATGCAACAGGTGTTAGGCAATTCTTTTGCACTAAACCCCTCAGCATTCAGTGGCTCCTGTTCTGTGAGTTTGAGTTGTCTACCACCTCATTAATAAGCACTTTTAGTTGAGTAGGGCAGATAGTAGGGCAGAAATTTCATGAATATTCTTGTGGCAAAGGAGACATACTATGAAAGAGCCACAAAAACACTGAGCTCTTCAGTACGACCAACTGTACTGCCAATGTATATCTATGAAGATTTCATGGATATGTGCTCGATTGCATGTACCTGGTAGCAATTGGTGTAGCTGAAACCTCTAAACTTAATAATTAGTAGGGGTGTCTACTTTTGGCCTTATATATATATATATATATATATATATATATATATATATATATATATATATACAGACAAATATATATGAACGTGCTGCCAATGAGACCAAAAAGTTACACAAAAAAGGGGGTAATCGCCCACATCCACTTGCAAATAAACAAAATATTTTTAACAAAAATTCATGTATGCATTTATAGCCAGTCACTTGTCCTAACACCTAAATACTTTGTCTTAAAAATAACAAAACATAGGAGGTGCCACATAGTGTAATATAAAAATCCACAATGAAGAATATGTAAAGTCGCACTCATGTGTTAAAAAGCGATCTATATATAGCACCATATAAGCATGCTGGTTCCTCAAAGCTGTCTGGTAAGCTCCTCTAAGGTCTCAGGATTCTCCCCTACATTGGGCATCCACCAACTTCAGAGACGGCCAGGGTTCAGCAGAAAGGACTATAGTACTGTAACACTGGCGAGTGACTCAGTAACTATAATCTTCAGTTCCTACCATCCCATCCTGTTGCAGATCTTCCACTAACTGATGAATAGGTGGCACCAACACTTGTTTAAGGGATAAATGTTTCTTGTTTCTCTCTTTTTACTACAAAGCATGGGTGATTTTTGCAAATTTTGCAGCATTTAAGAATGTTTTCTTTATTTGCAAGTGGATGTGTACCAATACCCCATGCTTTGTGTAACTATTTGGTCTCATTGGCAACACTCTCAAAGAATAATTTAACTCTATTTTTGTAAGGTGTGATAAACCAAACTGTAGATTTGTATTTAAAAATTAAGACTGACCATCCTTAACCCTTAATGACGTATATATACGCTGTGCGGTATTTTGCTTATTGTAACCCACAACGCATATATACACGGCAGAGCTGCAGAAAGCTCCAGCAGTCTCAGCTGTTAAGTTCCTATGATCCAGGCATCTACCTGCATAAGGAGATTTAGCTTGATCTCTGCTCCAATTCCATATGAAGGAAGATGCCAGATGTTACAGACGGTGACACTGTGTGTGTCACTGTCTGTAATTATCATCTGCTGGTGCCAGCAGAAGGTGTGGGAGGGAAACCAGGAGGTGGGTGGGCGATCCAGCAGGAGGTGGGTGGGCGATCCAGCAGTGGAAAGAGGAGGGAGTGGGAAGGCCCTACACTGCACTGTGAGGGAGGGAAGAGAGATGTTTGGATGGATCAGGTAGGGATAAAGGGTGGGAGGTGACAGGTGGGAGGGTTATCTCTCCACTAAAGCTAAAATCAAGCTTACAAGCTACCTGATTAACCCCTTCACTGCCAGGAATTTCAGATTTGTGGTGCACAGCTGCAATTAGCACCCTTCTAATTACCAAAAGGCAATGGGTATGCTATTTCTAAACAAAGGGTGTCCCAGGGAAGCTTTACAACCATTTGTGTCATGATTGCAAAAGCGGTATGTAAATAATTTCAGTAAGAAACTCAAAGTTTCTAAAAATTTAACAATCTTTCTATATGATCGCATTTGGCAGTGAATAGGTGGCATGAAATATTCCAAAATGGTCCTAGATCAATACCTTGAGTTGTCTGCTGAAATAAAAAATAGTTTTTAATGTAAATAAAAAAAAAATCAAGGTACTATTTCTGTTTAAAAGTGATAAAATGCTAAAAATTCTCTGGTATCTTTGCAAGCTCTTCTTTGAAAGTACCCCATCCAAGTTCAGGAGTACTCATGGCAGTGTATTTGAGTTGTATATAAAGCCAGGGAGTGTTATTCTATTATAAAAAGAGAAGCAAGAATGGTTCAGCCCAAAAAAGCAAAATATTGTAGTGTTAGAACCAGTCAAAATTGAGACATCTTGTAAGTTGGTGACTGGCTAAGCAGAATGTGGCCATATTGTGTGACTAAGATCAAACGTTTAACATAAAATGATAGGTGATTTTTGCGGACAAACTTTCCAGCATTTTCAAAATGCGGGCAAAAACGGCAGAAGAAAATCTGTTGAAGAACATATCTCTATCTGAAAGTTTCTTTGTATTCAAAAACGTATAGATAAATATGAAATTCTTCAATTTATATTTACATTAATAGATCTAGATATTTAGTACTTAAAAAATGCAGATACATCATAGTGAATTGTTCTTAAATTCAAATTATGAGGAACAGAGATCACTTGGGATATAAAATGTATAATAATCTCTGTTCTGCACTTTATTGAAGTTCTTCAAAATGATATGTGTTGCCCTAAATTTAATGTAAAAAATATGCATCTTTGTAAGGAAGATACTGGATTTTAAACTTGACAATCAGAAACTGAGTGCAATTAAAAAATAAATTAACAATAAAATGGTTGAGATTGACCATGCAAGTTAACTTTAAAATGTACTTCATTGTTTTGGTATCTATTCATGAAAAGCATACCTAGGTAGGCTTAGAAGCAGCTTTGCACTACTGGGAGCTAACTTGTGATTGGTGGCTCCACACACATGCCTCTTCTGTCCCAGTATTAATTGCTGCTCTGGATCTGACTATAATTGTGAACGTAGGTTTAAAATCCTAGTTATGTGCAAGAAGTAGTGCAATAAGGAAATGTTCTAAAACATTTTCTTTTTGTACTTTGTTATATTACATTATTTCTATTTGTTATTCTTGTATTCACAAATATGACTTTTTTTATTATTGGCATCAATTTGTTTATCTGTTAATTGTTTACTTATATAGAATTAACTTCAATTACTGGATGTGTTTTCCTGATTTCTTAAAGGGATACTAAACCCAAATGATTTCTTTCACGATTCAGAAAGAGCATGCAATTTTAAGTAACTTTCTAATCTACTCCTATTATCGTTTTTTCTTCGTTCTCTTGCTATCGTTGTTTGAAAAAGCAGAAATGTAAGGTTAGAAAGTTGCTTAAAATTGCATGCTCTATCAGAAACATGAAAGAAATCATTTGGGTTTAGTATCCCTTTAACTTCGATTTATATATGGAATAATACTTTGTGGTATTCTATTCTATGATTAAAGTCCATATGGACTGAAAATCTTTAACAAAATAAATAAATAAATAAACAAATAAAACTAAGTTGTTCTTGGGTTATCATTTTTAAATTAATGCATTACTATATAATAAAAATGAACTAAAGCAAAATCAATATACAGGGTATTTAGACAGATAGTTGCTAAGCACTGGTAATCAGAACTGAAGAAAACATGCATTTTAATACAGACAATGCACCTCCATTTATAAAACATACTGTATATAGGAAAAGATTCAGCAAACATTCCTTTAGTATAATGTAGCTAACTGACATTTTAGCATTTTTATTTCTTCTTTACTGATTCTTATCATGACTATGACACTATATCATTTCCTACAGTTACTTTCAACTCCCTGTTATTATTTTAACAAGTTAATTAATCTGCAAGGTAGAAATATCAGTTAAGTATGTCATATCATGGCTTTAAAAACATTATTTTAAGTTTTATAGCTCTATCGAGTGTATATTGACTCGCAGGGTTCTTGAAGGACTATTTTCAGTGTGGATGAACGGCATAAGATAAAAAGCTGGTCTGTTTATGGTCAAAGAAAATATTTGAATCGTCTTTCTGACAACACTGTGATTAAGTTAAATACCTTAAATATGTATATATTAGTGATGTCGCGAATATAAAATTTTCCGTTCGCGAACGGCGAATGCAAACTTCTGCAAATGTTCTACAAACGGGCGAACCGGGCGAACTGCCATAGACTTCAATAGGCAGGCGAATTTTAAAACCCACAGGGACTCTTTCTGGCCACAATAGTGATGGAAAAGTAGTTTCAAGGGGACTAACACCTGGACTGTGGCATGCAAAACTCCCATGGAAAATTATATAGTTGTTGCAGAGTCTGGTTTTAATCCATAAAGGGCATAAATCACCTAACATTTCTAAATTGTTTGGAATAACGTGCTTTAAAACATCAGGTATGATGTTGTATCGATCAGGTAGTGTAAGGGTTACGCCCGCTTCACAGTGACAGACCAAACTCCCGCAGCGGGTACAACATCATCATCATCACACCGTACGTCCATGTGTGTAATGCTGCCTGACTGAGACATATCCCTGTTATCTACATCCTCTGGCAATAATGGTTGCGCATTACTCATTTCTTCCAACTGATGTGTAAATAACTCCTCTGACAGATCAAGTGAAGCGGCTGTGGTGCTAATGTTGGTGGTGGCGGCAGGCGGGCAAGTGGTAACTTGAGAGGTGCCGAAGCTAAGCTGGAGGAGGATGGTGCGTCAAGGTTCCGAGCGGAAGCTGTAGAAGATTGGGTGTCCTGTGTTAGCCAGTCAACTATGTCCTCAGAACTTTTTGAGTTCAGGCTACGTGGCCTCTGAACACTGGGCATTATTCTAGGGCCAAAGGGAATCACAGCACCACAACCACAACGGCCCCTGCGGGGTGGCCTGCCTCTGCCTGTCATTTTTTTTTCGATTAGTGGTACTATGCGTGCAAGCTACTGTGACAACAGATATGAGTTGCACTGTGCACTGGCAGAAGTTGGCAGAGTAGACGCTGTAGACCTGACACACACGCTTACAGACAACTAACTGCTATTCAATCTATTACAGTCAAAATTGTATTTTTTTTTTTTAAATGTACACTATTGTTACACCAGATATGAGTTGCACTGGTGTGACACTGTGCCCTGGCAGGCCCTGAAACGCACACGCGTGAAGGAAACTGACTGCTATTATTTCACAGTCAAATTTCTAGTTTTTTTTTAACCCCTTAAGGACCAAGGCCATTTTTCAATTTCTTTCCCTTAAGGACCAGGGCTATTTTTACATTTCTGCGGTGTTTGTGTTTAGCTGTAATTTTCCTCTTAATCATTTACTGTACCCACACATATTATATACCGTTTTTCTCGCCACTAAATGGAATTTCTAAAAATATCATTATTTTCATCATATCTTATAATTTATTATTAAAAATATTATAAAATATGAGGAAAAAATGGAAAAAAACACACTTTTTCTAACTTTGACCCCCAAATTCTGTTACACATCTACAACCACCAAAAAACAACCATGCTAAATAGTTTCTAAATTTTGTCCTGAGTTTAGAAATACCCAATGTTAACATGTTCTTTGCTTTTTTTGCAAGTTATAGGGAAATAAATACAAGAAGCACTTTACTATTTCAAAACCACTTTTTTTCAAAATGAGCGCTAGTTACATTGGAACCCTGATATCTGTCAGGAATACCTGAATATCACTTGACATGTATATATATATTTTTTTTAGAAGACATCCCAAAGTATTGATCTAGGCCTATTTTGGTATATTTCATGCCACCATTTCACCGCCAAATGAGATCAAATAAAAAAAAACTTTAGGTTTCTCACAGAAATTATTTACAAACAACTTATGCAATTATGGCATAAATGGTTGTAAATGCTTCTCTGGGATCCCCTTTGTTCAGAAATAGCAGACTTATATGGCTTTGGCGTTGCTTTTTGGTAATTAGAAGGCTGCTAAATGCCACTGCGCACCACACGTGTTTTATGCCCAGCAGTGAAGGGGTTAGGGAGCATGTAGGGAGCTTGTAGAGTTAATTTTAGCTTAAGTGTAGTGTAGTAGACAACCCAAAGTATTGATCTAGGCCCATTGTGGTATATTTAATGCCACCATTTCACCGCCAAATGCAATCAAATTTAAAAATTTTATTTTTTTCTCTCGCAATTTTAAGTTTCTCACTGAAATTATTTACAAACAACTTATGCAATTATGGCAAAAATGGTTGTAAATGCTTCTCTGCGATCCCCTTTGTTCAGAAATAGCAGACATATATGACTTTGGCGTTGCTTTCTGGTAATTAGAAGGCAGCTAAATGCTGCTGCGCATCACAGGTGTATTATGGCTAGCAGTGAAGGGGTTAATTAGGTAGTTTGTAGGGAGCTTGCAGGGTTAATTTTGGCTGTAGTGTAGAGATCAGCCTCCCACCTGACACATCACACCCCCTGATCCCTCCCAAACATCTCCCTTCCCTCCCCCACCCCACAATTGTCCCCGCCATCTTAAGTACTGGCAGAAAGTCTGCCAGTACTAAAATAAAAGGTTTTTTTTTCTTTTTCTGTAGTGTAGCGGTTCCCACCCGCTCCCTCCCTGTGCACGCGCCCGCCCCCGCCCTCCCGGGCACGCGTGCTCGTCCGTGCGCGCCCCCGGACATCCCCGCCTACGATCCCGCCCCCCTCCACTGACTGCTATTATTTCACAGTCAAAAAAGTGTTTATTTTTTTTAAATGTACACTACTGTTACACCAGATATGAGTGGTGGCACTGGGCAAGTGGGCACAGTATACTCTGTGAGCCTGACACACACTCTGGCAGGCAGGCAACTGCAATTAGATTACACAGGGAAAAAAAAAAAAAGCAGACTGATGTTCTAGCCCTAAAAAGGGCTTTTTGGGGTGCTGTCCTTACAGCAGAGATCAGATGAGTCCTTCAGGACTGTAGTGGACACTGAATACACTAGCCTAGCTATCGATTTCCCTATTAAATCAGCAGCAGCTACACTGTCCCTCCTCTCACTAAGAATGCAGCTTCCGAATGAATCTAAAATGGATGCTGTCCAGGAGGTGGGAGGGTCTGGGAGGGAGGGTCTGCTGCTGATTGGCTGGAATGTGTCTGTTGACTGTGAGGTACAGGGTCAAAGTTTACTCAATGATGACGAATAGGGGGCGGACAAGCTATGTTCGCCGGCGAACTATTCGCGACATCACTATATATATATATATATATATATATATATATATATAATACAACACACATAAAGTCCAGTACTCACTTACAAGCTCTCAGCTAGGATTAAAAAAGCAAAACCGGAAGAGTTAGTTACCGCATTTGGCCAAATGGGACAAGCCCAGGTACCATGTCAAGGTCTCTTCCACATACCTGAGTCCCTAATACAGCCACACAACTGCAGCTATGCACACAAATGCACACATACTTATGTAATCACCCTGGGCATACTCAAAATCAGGAAAAAGGACAGCACATCCAGACTGGACCGTGTACACATCCCATGACCCATAAACAGGCCCAGCTTTGGTTGCTATCACACTCACATAAAGCTCCTCTATTTACAGTGTCTTTGTACTCCTCACCTGGTTGCCGCCACACATGCTTGACACCATCTGAACCAAATAAGTTTATCTTGGTCTCATCAAAAAACAGGACATGGTTCCAGTAATCCATGTCCTTAGTCTTCTTGTCTTTAGCAAACTGTTTGTGGGCTTTCTTGTGCATCATCTTTAGAAGAGGCTTCCTTCTGGGATGACAGCCATGCAGACCAATTTGATGCAGTGTGCAGTGTATGGTCTGAGCACTGACAGGTTGACCCCCCCCACACCCCTTCAACCTCTGCAGCAATGCTGACACGTGCAGTCAACTTCTTTGGTTGTCCATGGAGAGGCCTGTTCTGAGTGGAACCTGTTCTGTGAAACCACTGTATGGTCTTACTCACTGTGCTGCAGCTCAGTTTCAGGGTCTTGGCAATCTTCTTATAGCCTAGGCCATCTTTATGTAGAGCAACAATACTTTTTTTTCAGATCCTCAGAGAGTTCTTTGCCATGAGGTGCCATGTTGAACTTTCAGTGACCAGTATGAGAGAGTGTGACAGCGATAAAACCAAATTTAACACACCTGCTCCACATTCACACCTGAGACCTTGTAACACTAATGAGTCACATGACACCGGGGAGGGAAAATGGCTAATTGGGCCCAATTTGGACATTTCCACTTAGGGGTGTACTCACTTTTGTTGCCAACAGTTTTGACATTAGAGGCTGTGTGTTGAGTTATTTTGAGGGGACAGCAAATGCACCCTGTTATACAGGCTGTACACTCATTACTTTACATTGTAGCAAAGTGTCATTTCTTCAGTGTTGTCACATGAAAATATATAATAAAATATTTACAAAAATGTGAGGGGTGTACTCACTTTTGTGAGATACTGTATATATATATATATATATATATATATATATAAAGAGTCGGGCTTACCACTGGTATTACAATTTGAACATAAACACAATTGATTGAGCGCAAACACGATTTACGCTAGCATGAATACCACAACTTCAGAGCTCTTGTTAACTGTTTCGCAAAGCTAAAAAGTTGCACAAAAAACATAAAAAATACATTATAACGTATAGTTACACTCAAAAAAAGTTATAAAGACTCAAAGATATAAGGTCTTGTGTTAGCGTGAGAGTGATAACATTTTACTTTCAGCTTGTAATACGAGCGCAACTCGATGCGTGCAAAAAGTTTACTTCTAGCGCAATTAGCGCTCTAGAGAAAGCCCTAAATAGCGTACCACTAGTAATCTGGCCTAAAATATTTTACCAGGAAAAAATACATTGAGATTTCTCTTGTTTTCAAGTATGTCCTGGGATATGCCAGCAATACATTACATATTGTAAAAATATTTACATTTTTACATAACTATACACAGACACAAGGTAGGTCTTTTTTAAAAAAAATAAAGATTTATCTTTTCAAGAATCACAGGTTGCTGGAGGATTTGATGGTTTCCGGGAAAGGTTTTTCCATAGTTAAGGAGCTCTGAATCCTCCTTGTTGTAACGGGGAATGGAGAGTAAAGTGGAAGAAGGGGACTTTAAGTTATAGGAGTAGTTACGAGCAGGGGTGAGCATACTGCTCAGGTAGCGTGGGAGTATCTCAGAAAAGTGGTTATAAACAAGGCAAGAGAGTTGAAGAAAGCATCTAAAATCAAGCAAGAATCAGTTTAGTTCTTTTAAGATATCACAATGAGGAGTTTTGTAATCACATTGCAGGACAAAGTGGCATAATGAGTTATAAGAGTTGCAAATTTACTGAGATGGATCTGAGGTGCAGATGTATACACAACATCCCTGTAATCAATTGCTGGGATAAGCATTTGTTGTACAATACGTTTCTTAACCTCAAGATTTAGACAGGATTTATTTCTAAAAAAGGGCTCCAATATTGTAATTATGTTTAACTCTGTTATTTGATTTACTTATTTATTTTATTTATCTCAAAATCCATGGTTACTGTTTTGTCAGTGTTTAGAAACAGTTCATTTTTACAAGTCTCTAAAAAATCCTGCTGCAACACAGCCTCAAGTTGTGATATATTTGATTTTGTTGCATATATTATATTGTCATGCACATACATGTGTACAGTTGATGTTTTGCCAACTAAGAAAATATAATTTAAGAATATAGAGAACAAGAGGGACACTAAAATGGAACCCTGGGGCACACCGCATATTACTTTGAGAGAGCTGGAGACATTGTTAGAAATAGACACAAATTGAGATCTCTCTGATATGTAAGGGTAGAAACAATAACCATTTTTTATTTAATCCCAAGGCTTTGAGCTTTTGTATTAAGATGTCGTAATTAACAGTGTCAAAGGCCTTTGCAAAATCAAGGAAAATAGCTTCAGTCAGTTTGCCTTATTTAATTTCTTTCTGTACAGTATTGGTATGTTTTAAGAGAGCTGTTGAATTAGAGTAATTTGGGCGTAAGCCAGATTGGAATGGGGTGGGGAAGTCTTTCTCCTGGTAAAACCTGCACAGTTGGCTATAGGCACATTTCTCCAATATTTTGGAAAACACAGGGAGTAAGGATACAGTCCTATTGTTTGAGACTAGGGTTTTATCCCATACGTTTTTAGCCCTTCTCATTGCATCAATTAAAAATGCAATAACAAGGGCAGTAGCCAGTGCACTGAGCTTTATGAGCATAGCGAGTAAGTGGTCAGAGGCAGACTGAGATCTAATTTCTAGATTTTAGAGATGATCCGTTATTTCATTAGTGGGTACTAGGGTTTTATCCCCTAAATGTTTAGCCCTTCTCATTGCATCAATTAAAAATGCAATAAGAAGGGCAGTAGCCGGTGCATTGAGCTTTATGAACATAGCGTGTAAGTGGTCAGAGCCAGACTAAGATCTAATTTCTAGATTTTGTAGATGATCCGTTATTTCATTAATGGGTATAGATATAAAACTAAATGTATTTGTATAGTTGGTTGGGAGGAGAATTGCTGAGTCTATGATATGAATCTCTTTTGCATCCTTTAAATATATGTATGTATTGTATTTATGTATTGGGTACTTGTAAAGCGCGGCTAATCACCCATAAGGGTCTCAAGGCACTGCTCATTTTATCAACCTCAGAAGGATGAAAGGCTGAGTGGACCTTGCCGGGGATCGAACCTACAACCCTTGGGTTACTACAGAGCTCAGCCACAGTGCCTTAGCACAAATCTGGTGTAGGGACAGTCTACACCAGAATTGTTATTGTTTAAAAAGATAGAAGATAATCCCTTTATAACCCATTCCCCAGTTTTGCTTAACCATCACAGTTATATTAATACACTTTTTACCTCTGTGATTACCTTGTATCTAAGCCTCTGTAGACTGCTCCCTTATTTCAGTTCTTTTTACTTGCATTTTAGCCAATCAGTGCTGACTCCTAGGTAACTCCATGGGCATGAGCACAATGTTATATATATGGTATACATGAACTAACGCCGTCTAGTTGTGAAAAATGTAAAAATGCATTCGGATAAGAGGCGGCCTTCAAGGACTAAGAAATTAGCATATGAGCCTACCTAGGCTTAGCTTTCAACTAAGAATACCAAGAGAACAAAGCAAAACTGATGATAAAAGTAAAATGGAATGTTGTTTAAAATTACATGCCCTATCTTAATTATGAAAGTTTATTTTTGACTAGACTGTCCCTTTAACGAAAATGAATGTAAATGTTTAACGAATTTCAAATATTCATTTAGTTTTAAATAAAATGATTACCGAATAGTGCAGCCACCAAATATTCAGGGAAACAAATTTCCACTGATAGTTGTTAATATTCGGGCAAATCAAATTTTTCACGGCTGTACATCTCTATTTATAATAGCAAAACTCAAATGTAAAATAAGATCCTTCTCAGGGACAGTAGATTGATTACAAATCTTGCATGCTTGAATAATTTTTTTGTAAAAAAAAGAAAACCCAGACCACACCTCTAAAATGCAAAGAAGCACCAATGATCAGTACTAAAAGTAGTAAGTGCTGCTTTTGTAACAATTGGTTTTCCATAGTTAGCAGTACATGTTTTATGCGTGATCATGTATTGGGGCAATAAATGTATATGTTAATTGAAATTATGCCCCCTAATAATACAAAAGGTGAAGAGAAAGGTGACTAACCCTGAACTGGCCTCACGAGGAAGGGGCCGATTGACTATAAGATTTCTAGGAACATGGAAGGGCTACTTGTGACACTGCATAATTGGATGGCTGATTTTGAGGACAGGATGAGCCAAAGATTTGACCGCCTCCTATCTGCTATGGCGGATACACATGCAGGGGTTACCATTGAAGAACCAACGGTGACATCATGTGCAGCTCTGTGCGCACAGTGCAGCGATGTACCGGAGGATATAATTTCACCTCCGGCTGTCCTGGTGCACACCACAGATTTGGAGACTGGTGGAACCCCTGTGGCCCTGTCCGGGACAGCTTTCTTGGTCCAACTGCTATGACGCTGTGTTCAGGGTGCCTCAGGAGACTGCATGTCAGAGTCAAATCGACCCCTATGTGAATGGCAACTTGGGGCTAAACCCGGTGGAAATCATATGCCAGAGGTCATTGGATCCCTCTGTTGCCCCAGTGAGTCTGCATCGTGTGAAAGCTGGTGTGGGCTGAGTGGCCATACTGGTGATGTGGGAGCACGAGATGCATCCTCTTCCCAGCAACCGCTAAATTCAGCAAACTGATTTTGCCCTGTAACTGCATTCCTACATGACGACCGTAAGGTCTGAGTTGATAGCCGCAGTCTTACGACCATCCTGTTTTATGGCTTTATCCCGGTGTGTGCCAGCCAAAAGGTGATGAGGGACTCTCTCCCTTGTAAGACTATTTGTCTACCTTTGGATCTAAACAGATCATTGTACAGTTTTCACCTCCTTTGGATAATTGCTATTGCTACCCCCTGACTTTCCTTGTTATTTTTTATTACACTATGCAGTATTCCAAGCTCGAGCAAAGCCTCAAGGAAAAATGGATATTCCTAACCCGACAAGTTATTGTATGTTTGTGGGGGGGTCTGTGGAGTCATACATCAAGTTTCAGTTAGGGACTTGTAACACATAAATTCTTAGATAGGTGACCAACTTAAAAGCAGTTAACTGCATGCAATGATGCTTCAAGCATTGCTATGTTTTCATTTCAGGTGGAAATTTACTGTTGTGTGCCCCTTGACCTCCTTTGTTATTTATTATTAGGCTGAAGTATTATGATAGTTTCTAGGTATTCACCTGCTTTACTGCCTTTCATGTATAATTCTATTGTATGTGTGTGATTACATGTGTTATTCTGGATACTGTATACGCTGCATATGTATGTTCAGCTTATTCCATAGCATTAAGATGGGATTGGAAGTGGTGGGAGATCCCACTTTCAAAACTCTCTACTGTATTTGCCCTTAACAGTCATAAAACATAATGAAGACCCCAAGATAATAGAGGTAATTGCTTAATCGCTTATATACTGTGCTTTACTGCTAATTGTTCCTGTTTTGCATTATGAATTCACTGTAGAAGGCTATTTACTATATCGCCTATATTATAGTGCCCTGCTTCAGGTTAACCTGGAGCCGCTTAACTCAGTAGCTGTATAAAGTAGTAACAGAAGGACACACGATTCCCAGTTTACCCTCCGCCCCCCATTATTCTTGTGCAGGTAGGAGTAAATCCCGTCTTCTGCACACTCTTTGACAGAGTTTGGTAGCCTGTGTCCAACCCGCAGAGCCATGACTTGGTATCTCCCTGCAATTTTGAAAAATGGCTCTCGGGGCTCCAATACAGGAAACCTAATTCTGTTTATGAATCCCAGTCTATCTGTAATATTTCAAAGATAATAGTCTTAATAATGTTTATAAGTTTATCAATGTTTAGTGTTAATGGACAATATTGTTTAAAATAGCAGCTGAGGAAAGTTTTGCACCTGTTTTGTATCAACCGCCGAGTTACACAGAGCTACATGGGTGCCCTCCTTATGCCTCTTTACTTTGTTACTGAGAGTTTGTGCCAGAGTTGTATCTACCCCATATACACTGAACTGTAACTTCTACTATTATCATTATTACCATGCCCTCAATTGTTTTGAGTGATTTCTGGTCCCTTAACTGGACCTGTTTGACTGAGGACATTGCAAAGCCGTATAATTTAAAAATGAGGTGCCTAAACTGCCATGTCATGCCAGTATAATGCATATGGAGTTTTGTAACCTGTTGATGAGACTGTTGTGTATATGATGTTACAACCTCAATAAAAAAAAAATTAAAAAAAAAACACACTTGCAAAGTAGTTTATGTACATTTTTGTGGCTGTAGAATCTTCACAGGTCTGTGTTATATGCTAAAGTAGTCTTGCTGGATAGAATGAAAGTTAACTGAGGGAATTGCTACGGGTTTGGTAGGGATGTTTCCTCTACACTTAGGCAATGCATGCCAAAGTCATATAGACACTTTCATCCTTGTGAAGTACTTTGTCTCATGACATTGAGGGCGATTTAACAAAGTGCGAGTGGACATGATCCGCTGTCTGTATTTATCATTACATAAGCAGTTCTGGTGAACTGCTTGTGCAATGCAGCCCCCTGCAGATTTGCAGCCAATCGGCCACTAGCAGGGGGTGCCAATCAACCCGATCGTATGCGATCGGCGGATTGATGTCCGCCACCTCAGAGGAGGTGTACAAGTTAAAGAGCAGTGGTCTTAAGACCGCTGCTTTTTAACTCCTGTTTCCGGCGCGACTGAAAGCTTGGCCCCTATTTCTCACTATTTGAATGCCAAAAAGATTTTAATTTTTTGTTGTTGTTTTGTTTGTTTATTTCTCTTTGACTTTTTCTTCTTTTTTTTTTTTTTAAATATTTTTTTTTTATTGAGGTTATGAAAGAATTAACATACGATATAAACAAAAATAACAATGTGATAATACATACATCCATAGCCAATAAACGTATCACAAATCTTAGGCAGGTAAAAACTGTAGACATGGGATCCGTAAATCACTGATCAGGTATAAACACTGTGGCTGCATAGTATATAGGTTAACCTATAGTTCTACCTGTCTGAGAGATGAGAAAGGGATGTATGAAATGGATCTAATAAGTGGGAATGGTAGTCTAACATAGCTTAAGCTAGTATGTCCGTGAGAATTTCACATAGAGTTTAACAGAACCTCAGTTTTATGTTAAATGTAGAAGAAAAATAGTCCCTCATTGCCATAAAGATCATGTATTAGGTAATCTATTCTAAAAAGGATGGGGCAAGGGGGGGGTTAGCTTTTTTGTTTTTTTTTGGGAAGGGAAAATCAGCGGGCAAGAGCCGCTCGAAATGGGGTAAGGGAAAAGGAGGGGGGGCAGAGTTAGTTAAGGTGGAAAACTGGGAAATACATTTGGGCTTTTAAACAATGTGAGTGCAGATCAAGAGCAAATATCTCCTATTTGTGTTGTATATAGAGGAGGAGAGCTGAGATATATTTTATTCCCTGTCATCATGTATCATATATACCAACAGTGTGCCATAGCCTGGGCATATAGGAGACTCAGGAAGTGAGTAGACACAATAGCATGGAACATAATTAATTAAACTTAGTGAGATATAAGGGGACCACTCCTGAGTCATTTGTGCAACTTAAGGGATGTGAGCCATAACGGAGTGTAGAGTTTCTTCTCTTACTATAAAGCAGCAAAGGGTTCCAAGCCTTTAACAAGGGGTATATTTAACATAAAAGTTACTCTTATAGGCGTGCAAACACAAGGGGAATCCGGTTGGAGCAGTGAAGGAGTAATGGGTGGGGATTACTAGGGGCCTCCACAGGGCTCACAATAGTCTCTATTTATTATGAGACTTGGACTGTGTTGAACATGGAAAGGCTCATAAAATATTGAATAGTAGATCACAGGGCTTGCCACTTATACCTGGGCTATAACACTGAATTTACTAAATGTAAATTAAATAAAATGTATTATACTAATAAGATATATGAGTGATAAGTAGTAACTAAGTAAATTGACATATATAAAATGAGACAGTGAGGTTAGGGGTATGTGCAACTTGTGTGTCTCTTACCGCTCTGAAATAGTGTAGATCCATATGTTAAGGATCATGGTAGTCCTAAAAGGCCCTCCTAAGATATCGGCACATGAGGCTATAAAGTAGATATAGAGTTCTGTATTAGAGGCCACGTAACAGTGTTAAAATAATACTGAGCCGATCGGGTAAGCATTTCTCATTGCTGATTAGTTGTAAGCATTAATTCAAGGGAAACGTTATAAACACCACTATTGTTTTGAAGTATCTAGAGCCTACTCTAAGAATCCAATATAAAAACCTGAGTAGATGAATATACAATTGAGGTTAAATATAGCTCAAACAAGAGATACAAGCGGATATTGCTGCACATGATTAATAGCAGCAAGAACACCATGGAAATGATTAATGCAACACATGTTAATATTGAATTAGTTATATCAATATAAGTTACAGTAGTACTAAAGCCTGGTGTGCAAATATTATCCAATTATATGGTATTCAGCTTCCAACAGCTATAAGTTTCTATCAAGATGTTAACTGAGCATAGAATCCCTAGTGTAAAATTTATATTATATGCAGTAAGTTAATAAGTGGTTAACAAGAAATGGAAGGTTAGAGTACCATAGTTATATATACAAATTAAGCATGTCAAGGTCTCATTGCATAAAGTATTATGAACAGCAACAAATTTCACAATAACAAAATAGAGAATGAACCTATGGAGTTGTAAAGAGAAACGTCCAACATAACAGTAACAGTAAGGGAGCTTTGGACTATAGTAAAATGAAGGACACAAGGCAGCTATTAAGATCTACTTAAAATATTAACTGGTGTTGGCGTGTCTCCTGCAGGAAACTATGGGTTATAAAATATATTATCAGGGATATATGTGATACTGATGTAATACCACAAATCCCATATAGGAGGCGCTAATAACTAGGGGTAGAATAATAATGATGGGCAGAGTATACCACTGGAATGGTAATACAATCAATGTGCCACTGGTTATACCATATATGTAAATAAAATTATAAATCTAAAAATTATTAAAGTCAATAATAATAAAAAATTAAAAAATAATAATAAAAAAATATATAAAAAATTAGTTAAAATATGTATATACAGACGTATCAAATGGTCAATGGAAAAGTTCAAATGAAGTCCAACTAAGTCCAGAAATAGATAGATAAGGCAGCTCTTAGTCTTCACCCAAACGATGGTGTATCTTCAAAGAATGGTTAACTGCAAGGAAAACAGAAACAGAGGCGCCACATGTGTAGATCAATCAAAGCTGACAAAATCCAAGCAAGATGAGATACAGGATACTCACAAACGTGAAGGCACTCTCTTGTGCCTGTAGGGGCAGGCTGGTATTTAACAGCAAACCAGCTGGCTGTACCAGGGGATCCCCGTCAGGATATCCTATAGTTGTCGTGGATCTCACAACAGCAACCCTTATCTAGGTTACTTCCAGCAAAAAGGAAAATGTGTCCAGAGGGGAGGAAGGCTAGACAGCCTTATGGTTACTGGCAAGGGAAATGCCACACGAACACCAGATTTGTTAAAAAAGTTTCAAGTATTTTATTTTTCAAAAGATAAAAATACCATCAGTGCAACAAATTACAACTGGGTGTGTTATAAGGCAAGTCTCCTTGTATATGCAGAGATAATAGCGACGCGTTTCTCAGGGAAGACCCTGTTTCATCAGGCTTGTATACTCTAAAACTGTTTAAATCCCCTTTATATAGGGATCAGTAACCATATGTTTGCAATAAACCCTCCCCTTCCTTAACATAAACCAATAAAACCTTTCCTTTCCAAAAACTCCCACTTGTTGCCTTAATTAGAGGTTTATTATAATTTTTTATTATGTAGTCTGTTAACTTAAAAAGGAATCCATGAACAATAACTCTAATGTGGTTGTCTGTGAAATTAGATCTAAATAATGATGTGTCGATTATGAGATCGTTACAAGTGTATAAATGTAAACAAACTCCGTAGGTAATCGTTCCTTGACCAATTGCAAGCCATCTTAAGGAGGCTTGTATAATTTGGGGCATCTAATTGGTTCGTGTGCTCCTAGTTTAATGACTGCAAGTACCATCATGCCTCTGTGCCGGAACTACAAGGAAAATGTATCTGCGTGATTGTATGTTATTCTCTAACAGGCTTATCTCAATAACTACAAGTACCATCATGCCTCTATATTCTATACCGGAAGTACCCGGATAATGTGTTAGCGTGACTGTTACTTTGTTGTCCTTTTGTTCCTGGAGGGGGCTTGTGCTTATTAATCCATTTAATTGGTTGGTGTCACATTGCAATGAACTGTAGCTGCCATCTTACTCTGATAAACTTGCCAGTAACCATAAGGCTGTCTAGCCTTCCTCCCCTCTGGACACATTTTCCTTTTTGCTGGAAGTAACCTAGATAAGGGTTGCTGTTGTGAGATCCACGACAACTATAGGATATTCTGACGGGGATCCCCTGGTACAGCCAGCTGGTTTGCTGTTAAATACCAGCCTGCCCCTACAGGCACAAGAGAGTGCCTTCATGTTTGTGAGTATCCTGTATCTCATCTTGCTTGGATTTTGTCAGCTTTGATTAAACTATGGGTTATAGAAGCTTAGGTGCAGATAATTAAGGAGTCTGAAAGTCATTGTTGGGAGGTCTGCATCAAGAATATCATAAGGACATCAGTCATTTGACCACAGGTCATCCGGAGCTCAATCAAGCAGACCATGCACTGCCTAGTGCTGATAAGAGAGTCTTACCCTATGCCCAGCCTAGGCGATGACTTCACCAGTTCCACAGAAGTTAAAAAACTGGCTACCACCTTTGCAAAAGAGGCATGGTTGTTTGGTATTAGTTCCGCCGATAAGGATGCAGCTACAGTGCTGGAAAAAGACTTAGAGACCATCTCCTGGATCTCAAATGATTTCTTTACCATACACGGGTGTTTTGCATTGGTAATAAGCTGAGTCTCTGTGAGAGCGCGGTAGATGTTAATTAGCACAAATAGGTTCGGTCTATTCTCCTTCCGAGATGGTGTCAGCAGCTCAGGGATCTCCTGCCTATTAGGCAACTCTGGACCCGTAGCTGAAAATGAAGCGGTGGATGGAGCCAAGTTCCCCTGTTGCCGGTCTTCTACTAGAGTCTTCAAGGTAGGTATACTACCCCATGAGGATGATATATCTGAGGAGCGCTTCTTGACATCTGAAAGCGCTGGAGAAGATATAGCTAAAATCTCATGTCTGAGATCAAGGAAGTGCGTCTCCATTTTTGTTAGTAAATCTGCTAGTGCATTTCTGACTGCCTCCGATACAGCCATGAGGGTTACTTGTCTGATTACAAAGCTAAACAGGAGCCAGTTAGACTGGTAGAGGAGATCCCGGTCCTAGAAATGTTAGTGCGTCACACAGTGGGGAAGATGGCCGTTCTTCTGTGGCGTCTGTAATGGGCTTCCAGCTAAAGTAGAGCAAAAGTCATCTCTTTATATATCTTCTGGGTACCCAGCTGATCCAGGTGGTTCTGCCTGAGTTTAGCTTCAGGTTGATAGCAAAATAAGTGCAACCGAGCGGCCTATTCTGTGAATTGTCATAGATAATGTACAGAGCTGAAGTAATATGCAACCACTCGGATGCAAGGCATGCTCCACCCCCCTCTTCTTTTTTACATATGTTAAAGTTGACTGTTTTCTTGAGGGTTTTCCCCCTGTTTCAATCAATTTGTTTTGTAAATATTTGAAGGTGCTTCCTTCATCATGTAACTAATTCTATGTGCTGAGAGGTTAATAAATACACATTTGATACTTATGTACTGATCATAATAGAGAGTGACTTGCATCTCAAGCATTTGGCCAGGGGTGGCTACAAAGCTTTATAAATAATACAATTTTTAAGTTGCAAATTTGTGGTAAGTGTTTTTTTCTGTGAGTTATCAGCTTCTCAAATACAAATAGATTCTGGCTAACATGAGTATTCTGCAAGGATTTATCTATAGATAATATGTGTTATAACATTCATAATAATAACAATTATAAAATGTGAGTACAAAGATGTTGAAACCAAATTTTAACAAAATATATTGTTACAACTTCTGCCAAAGCCATCTACACTTCTGTAAGGAAATGGTTAATTTTCTTTTTCCTAAATAATCAGTGCACATTATAACTAACAATATCTAAAATAATACTATGTTAGTGTATTCATTTTGGCAGATGATAAACAGACACTTTCCCTCCTCGTTACTTTGTTCAGTTGATATGCCATGTAAGCTCTGCTGATATTTTAAAGTCTGATGATCTAAGAACACATATATGTACTTATCTTGAGCAGACATAATCACAATGTCATACTTCTCAATACCACAAAAGATTGATACCTCCAAATGTACTTAAAATAAAACTATTAATTATGAAGCAGATAAGGGTTTCATCAGGAATATATACGAGATTATAGTTATCTATTTCACAAGGAAAGAAGAAAAATACACACACAGTGTGTGTGTGTGTGTGAGAGAGTTACTGTGTGTGTATGTGAGTGTGTGTATATGTGTGTGTGTCTGTGAGTGTGTGTGTATGTGTGTCCTTTTGTGCTTGTGTGCGCTTCTGTGTGTATGTATGTCTATGTGAGTGCCTGCATTTGTACGTGTGTTTCTGTGTGTTGTGTATATGTGTATGTGAGTATGCGTGTGTGTGTCTGTGTGTGTTTCTGTGTGTCGCAGATGTATGTGAGTATGCGTGAGTGTCTGTGTGTGTGTATGTTGGTTACTGCGTATGTGTGCTTGTGTGTGTTTCTGTGTGCATGTTTCTCTATGTCTATGTGAGTGCCTGCATGTGTACGTGTGTTTCTGTGTGTCGCGTATTTGAGTATGTGTGTATGTATTTGTGTGTATATGTGTGTGTGCCTGTGTGAGTTTCTGTGTGTATGTATGTGTTTATATGTGTGCATTCATTTATATGTGTGTGTTTTTGTATTTATGCATGTACAGTCATGGCCAAAAATATTGGCACCCCTGCATTTCTGTCAGATAATGCACCACTTCACCCAGAAAATTGTTGCAATTATAAATATTTAGGAATTCTCAGATTTATTTCTTTTGTTTGTATTGGTATGACACAATCAAGTGGAGAAAGAAACCAAATCTGACACATTCTACGCAATAGTCCATAAATGGACTGGACAAATTATTGGCACCTTCTCAAAATTGTAATTAATAATTGCATTCCAAATTTGTGATGCTCCTGTAAGTTGTAATTAAACTCACCTGTATCAATAAACAGGTACTGAAAATAAAGAAATCCCACCGGCAACCAGGTAAAATGGTGAAAAATTGACTCAACCTTTTTGTTGTGTGTCTCTGTGTGCCACACTGAGCATGGAGAAAAAGAAAGAGCAGCAAATAATTGTCTGAGGATTTGAGAACAAAAAAGTCCATCTCCAGAGATCTTAATGTTCTTGTGTCCACTGTGTGCAACATTGTCAAGCAGTTTACAGCCCATGGCACTGTAGCTAATCTATATAGGTAGCTGTCTGAGGATAAAGTCAGATGGGGGGGTAGGGTAAATACTCACTCCTTAATGTAGAAAAACCTAGGTTGCTACAAAACAGTTCCAAGTACTGACAAAGTATTATAAGTTAAAGAAAGGAGAAAGAAGTACTTAATGGCACACTTATATTATATTGATGAGGATTATACCACACTATGGGGGATATGTATCAAGCCGTCAACCGCAAATACGCCGGAATGCGCAGCGTAATTGTTGCAAGCTTGATTCGACCTAGTTATCAAAGCCTACAGACGTTGAAACCAGCATACCTGGTTTTAAATCCGCAACCCTGGAGGCTGCGAATGCCATAGAAAGCAGCGAAAGCTTATGTTCGATGCTGCCAGATATCCCATTGATTTATACGGTTGAAAACAAGTTATGTTTATACCTAACACCCTAATATAAACCCCAAGTCTAAACACCCCTAATCTTCCACCTCCGACATTGCCGCAACCTGAATAAATTTATTAACCCCTATCCCGCCGCTCCCCGACCCCGCCGCAACCTAAATAAACTTATTAACCCCTTTCCCGCCGCTCCCCAACATCGCTGCAACCTAAATAAAGTTATTAACCCCTAGCCCGCCGCTCCCGGACTCCGCCTCCACTAAATAAATGTACTAATCCCTAACCTCTCAAATCACTACAACTAACTAAACCTATTAACCCCTAAACCACCAGCCCCCCACATCACCATAAACGAAATTAAGCTATTAAACCCTAAACCTAACAACCCGCTAACTTTATATTAAATATTAACTCATCCCTATCTTATAATAAATTTAAACTTACCTTTAGAATTAAATAAACTATATTAAACTATTAATTAACCTACCCTAACTATTATACTAAAATTACATTAAACTATTAATTAACCTACCCTAACTATTATACTAAAATTACATTAAACTATATTAAACTATTAATTAACCTACCCTAACTATTATACTAAAATTACATTAAACTATATTAAACTATTAATTAACCTACCCTAACTATTATACTAAAATTACATAAACTAAATTACATATTTAAACACTGAATCCTACTCAAATTATTTAAATCTACTATTAAATATTACAAAGTTACAAAAAAACTAACAACTAAGTTACAAAAAATAAAAAACACTAAGTTACAAAAAATAAAAAACACTAAGTTACACAAAATAAAAAATAAACCATTAATCTAATCTAAGAGCCCTATAAAAATAAAAAAGCCCCCCAAAAATAAAAAAAACCCTAGCCTACAATAAACTACCAATAGCCCTTAAAAGGGCCTTTTGCGGGGCATTACCCCAAAGAAATCAGCTCTTTTACCTGTAAATAAAAATACAAATACCCCCAACAGTAAAACCCACCACCCACACAACCAACCTCCCCAAATAAAACCCTGTCTAAAAAACCTAAGCTCCCCATTGCCCTGAAAAGGGCATTTGTATGGGCATTGCTCTTAAAAGGGCATTTAGCTATTTTTCAGCCCAAACCCCTAATCTAAAATTAAAACCCACCCAATAAACCATTAAAAAAAACTAACACTAACCCCCGAAGATCAACTTAGAGTTTTTGAAGACCCGACATCCATCCTCAAGGAAGCGTCAGAAGTCCTTCTTTGCCTGTTTCGACGCGGTAGCGCTTCCTTGGTTGCCTAGCAATCCTGTTTGGCACCGGCCCCTTCTGCTGACGTCAGAAGGGCTTCTTATTCTGGCGTCTCCTCTCCTCGGTGCCTGTTTGTTCTCATTACCCGGCTTGTGAGTACTTTTTGAACTTCTTGTCTTATTTGAATTGCTGGCTTGTTTGACTTCAACCCTGCTTAACCCCTACCTGCCTGATACCTGATAACTGGACTTTGCTTGCTAAACTATTCTACTGATTAACCCCAAACTGCCTGTTTACACATTGTTGGAACTTTGTTTGCTAGACTATTCTACTGATTAACCCCAAACTGCCTGATTACACGTTGCTGGACATTGCTTGTTTGACAATTCTACTGGTTAACCCCAAACTGCCTGATTACACGTTGCTGGACATTGCTTGTTTGATAATTCTACTGGTTAACCCCAAGCTGCCTGATTACACGTTGCTGGAACTTTGCTTGCTAGACTATTCTACTGATTAACCCCAAACTGCCTGATTTCACGTTGCTGGACATTGCTTGTTTGATAATTCTACTGGTTAACCCCAAACTGCCTGATTACACGTTGCTGGACACTGCTTGTTTGACAATTCTACTGGTTAACCCCAAACTGCCTGATTACACGTTTCTGGACATTGCTTGTTTGATAACTCTATTGGTTAACCCTTATCTGCCTGATTACACATTGCCGGACATTGCTTACTTGATTACTCTACTGGTTAACCCCTACCTGTCTGATTACACGTTGCTGGATATTGCTTGCCTGATTACTCTTTTGGTTAACCCTATCTACACGAAGTTTCTTCTCCTGACCCTGCTGTGCCAACTTCCAGTTTATTTCAGTGAGTATATTACTGTAGCTGTCGCAGGGTCAGATCCTGGTATATACTCACTGTGCTAGGGTGTTTACAAACCTCATTCTAGCATTTGGGTCTAACTCTGGACTTAACCTATCCTGACATCTTCATCCAAGCGGGCTGAAGTTTTCATCCAAACGGGCAGAAGTCTTCATCCAGATGGCATCTTCTATCTTCATCCATCCGGGCGCGGAGCGGCTCCATCTTCAAGACATCCGGCGCGAATCATCCTCTTCTGACAACGTCTTCTGAACAATGAAGTTTCTCTTTAAATGACGTCATCCAAGATGGCGTCCCTTACATTCTGATTGGCTGATAGAATTCTATCAGCCAATAGGAATTAAGGTTGAAAAAATCCTATTGGCTGTTGCAGTCAGCCAATAGGATTGAGCTCACATTCTATTGGCTGAGTGGTGCATTATCTAGTAGAAATGCATGGGTGCCAATATTTTTGGCCATGACTGTATATGTGTATATGTTTGTTTGAAATGACCACTATTTGAATTGGAGAAATAATTTGGCTGATATTTGATATTTTATTTTGTCTTCTGGATCACTTCACTAAAATTTTAAAAAGATGTGTTTATTGAGAACATAAAAACAATACAGGTACAACAGTTACATACATGTTTGTGACAGTCATGATCTTCCAAGTTTACATCTTTAACATGTTCGGTACATTCATCAATAGGATATAGTTGAGTAAGGAATATAACAAGGTAATCATAGCAATACACAACTATAATTAGCAACATATTGTTATACATTTCAGAATAAATTTTTAATAATAACTTGCATAACTTTACTAACCTAATAACCTATTACTTCTATTAACCTTAAAACCAATTATATCCCTGACCATACTAATAGTGACTTTTTTGCCTTTACCTAAGAGGATGGGATAGGAAGAGGAGAGGAAGAGAGATAAATAAAAAAAAAATAATAACATTTTTTTATATACTTTAAGGGGAAATTAAAAAAAGTCTCAATGAATATTTCTTCAGATTCTCCTGTTGCATTTTGGGGGGTTGGGAGGCGTGTTTCAAATAATGATGCGAATTCTCCCCGCAAGGATGCTTTCAACATTATCTCACTTTGCATGAAAGGTTTAAAGATTTGTTTTTGTTTTCCCCATGACAAATTTTCTAAAAAGACCTTCCATTTTTTTTTCAAAAAGGCAGGCAATCTGTGTTTGTCTAGAATGACATTTTGTTGTTCAATGAATAAGTGTTTATAGAGAGCTCTTTTAAATTGAGTCATATTAGGGGGATTTTTAGAACACCATAGGGTTAGAATTCAATGACTTGTGACAAGTGTTAGTAGGGGGTGAAGCTTGCTGCTTAAGTTATTCCATGTGAACAAGGAAATATTGGTGATATTGAAAGTCATTTCAATAGACATCATTACTGTAAACCAGTATTGTATGAGACACCAGAAGCGCCGAATTAGAGGGCATTTATAAAACTAGTGAGATAAGGAGGGATTAGGATAATGGCATTTTATACAGTGATTTGACTGTTGCTGGTTCCATTTTATCCATCTACTGGACATAATATAGTCTCTGTTAATTAATCTTATCTGTGCCTCCCATAGTCAATGTGGCTGATTTAGCTTTCATGAGGCTGTTTTTAATGTCGAAAATGATGATTTCATTTGTTGTGTTTAATTGTAATTTCCTTAAAATGTCTGAGTGAGCTTTAGTCATATGCTGTCTTAGTAACTCTTGATAGAATTCTGATATTGAGAAACGTCCCATAGTAAACGTTATTTGCGAGATTGTAAAAGGTATTTGGTTCCAAAAATTTGGGTTGGATTATTCTTGTTTTGTAATATAATGTCTAAGTTGCAAATAGGCATATAAATGTTTATATAGAAAGGTCGAATTTAGTTTTCAAGTCTTGGAATGTTCTCACGGTATGCGACAGTGGATCCAGAGCACCCCCCACCCTTCTCAGTCCCCTCTTTCTCCACAGAGCAAAGGGGGCATATTCATCTCCCGCTGGGAAGCTAGCATTCCCTTGTATAGGTATGAATTTTGGGGATGGTTGCAGGGATCCCAGCAGTTTGTGAGCTTGTGACCATGCTCTGAGGGGATTTCTATACAGGAAATATTTTTTTATATTTTGTGGTAGCTCTGTTAAAGAGCAGTAGGGAAAATAGACCAGGGTGTATGGCGCTGTAACTGTATCTTCTAAGGTTTTATCATAAAAGTTTACTGTATCAAATTGCCAGTCTGTCACTAGTCGTATAGAGTTGCCCAGTTTTAGAATTGAATATTTGGCAAAAAAAAGGCAGGGCTTTGCAGGTACACAGGTAAGCAGTGAACAAGTGCTGTCTGAGCACGAAACATGTCTGCTCTGTGCACCTGCATCACAACCAGGATTTTTTAACATGTCCTATTTAGGACGCTTTGTTTGTTTTTAATTTTTGTCCCAATAAATATTTTTCTACCTTTTTACTCATGGACTTTGAGCGCTTCTTTTCCTAAATTTGGATTTTTGGATAAACAGTGTGTGGAACAGACACACAGGATCAAGCAGCCGCAGTCCTTTACCTACTAGGGGATATTAGTCCCCACCCACTCTCCAGCAATGCCGCTTTGAGAGTATACTAGTTATCAGATGACTTCCTTCGTAGCGCTCTGTTGTGCAGGTTGGTGAAGTGTATGGCGCTGTAACTGTATCTTCTAAGGTTTTATCATAAAAGTTTGCAGTATCTAATTGCCAGTCTGTCACTAGTAGTAATAGAGTTGCCCAGTTTTAGAATTGAATATTTGGCAACCTGAGGCCTACATTTAAAAAGTAAAGTTGGAGTTTGTGAGCAGCGATTCAAGATTTTTTCCCCTTGCCAAATGAAGTGACCAATAGCTCTTTCTAATTTCCTGATATCTCCTTTAGTCAGCAGGAAGGGATGCATAAGTAGTGGATATAGAATCTTCAGTAGAAGAGACATTTTGAATAGGTTTATAAGTCCAGTGAGGCCTAAGGGAAGATTTTTCAAGCGAATTAGCTGAGAGCAAATTGAGTTACACTGAGTTGCAATGTTAAGTTTGTAAAGTTTATTTGGATATTTGTTCAAATTTATACCTAGATAAGTAAGTGAGTTGGATACTTCTACAAAAGGGTAAGATGTGCTATCAGAATTGTGTTTATGTAACCATAGGATTTCTGACTTGGATTTATTCGTCTTATAGCCTGAAAATTTACCAAACGTATCTAGAGTATCTAAGATTATAGGAACATGTACTTTTGGGGAATCTACAAACAGAAACATGTCATCCGCGTACAATGCTAACTTATGTGTGTTGTTTTTAATATTCACACCTGGGAAGATCTGTCTCAACTTCACTGCTAAAGGCTCCAGAGCTAAATCAAAAATCAGAGGGGACAAAGTACATCCCTACTTAAATTAAAATGATTTAAAGAATCAAAAAGATAGGGTCATTCAACACGATCAAAAGCCTTTTCCGCATCCAGGGATAAAAGAAAGGCTTCAGATTACTCATCATCTGAGGTTGTGTTCCCCCGTTCCCAGTAATGATTTATAACATGAAGCACTCATCTTAAATTTGTCACAGAAGTACGTTTATATACAAAGTCTGTTTGATCTGAATGCAATAAGGAGGGTAATATAGTTTTTAAACTATTCGCTAGAATTTTAGTAAATGTTTTATAGTCCACATTGAGGAGTGAGATTGGACGATCAGACTCTGGTAGTGAGTGGTCTTTACCTGGCTTGGGAATTAAAGTTATATGAGCAGAAGAAAAGGTATTAGAAGGAAGATCATCCTCCCAAAGAAGGCCATTTTAAAGCTTACTTAATGTAGATGACACTTGGGGCAGTAGCAACCGATAAAACTCTATCGGCAGGCCATCAGGACCTGCTGTTTTACCTATTGCCAGTGATTTGATCGTGGATTGAATCTCACTTATTGAGATGGCAGCATTGAGAGAGTCTAGCTGTTCTTTATTTAGTTTGGGGAGTGTTACCGTATGCCAAAACTTCTCCAATATCTCTTTTGCTGCTTCAGGTTGCTTAGCATATAAATGTTTGAAATAAGATGCAAAACATTGTGCTACATCTGTCGAAGTTTTGTATGTAGTGCCTTTGTAGTGTAAAGCTGCAACTTCCCTTCTTGTCTCTTTTTTGTTTACTAAAGAAGCCAACAACCTACCCGATCTATTTCAAATCCTATGGAATTTACTCACAGTTTTAAGAGTTCAGATGCTGCTTTTTGCTTAAAAAAGGCTTCTAATTTTTTCTTGGCTAGGAGGAATGCATTGTATGCTTTCCTGGATTTGTGTCAGGATCCTTTTCCTATACCATCTTAACCTTCTCCTCACTCATACTATCTTAACAAAATTACCCACAAACCATCAAATGATCTGTATAAATCCCACCAGCTGTTGATTACTCCTTGCTGGTTTATTGAAGAGCGCAGACTCCAATTCCTACTAGCCATCTCCAGACTGAAGTCTTGTGCTATTGTTGTTCTCTCAGCTTATCTCTCAATTTACCCACAAATCGTAACTCAGCCGATTCATCTCCCGGGTTGTGACGACATCATACGCAGCCCACTTCACTGCTTCTATCTGCAGCATCCACATCATGCTGTCAGTGTTGCCTCTGAGAATGCTACCGGACTTATACTGCTTACCTGGAACATCAGCTCAGCTAACATAGAGCGATTTGCATCTTGCAACGGACTACACACATTCAGCCTGGTTGGGTGGTTGTGAGCAAAACCTCATAGTGATTAACCCTTCCAATCAGTCACTGAGTTAATTCTGTTTGTTATTTACTGTTTCATCCTGTCACATACCTTTCTCTATATTTACTTACTGAGTAATGTACTAGTCCGTAGTATTCCTCATTACTTTGTGTCTCTAACCAGCTCTGATCATGTAGTTCTGATGCATGACAGTCAGCTTGTCTTAGGCAATATTAAGCCGAGTAGTAACAGTCTATCTACTTGGTAGTAGTTAGTGTTATCCACTTGTCACATAAATATAAATATATACTTAGTTTATCTGTGTTCCTCTCTGACACAAGAATTGTGTTTTCCTTACAATTTGCTTATACTATATGTTTGATAGGATTGTTCAAGATGCTTCTGTAGATCATTATATTTTTTAGACATGTGCACAGCGGAAAAATTTGATTTGGTTAGTTTTGGAATGATTCGTATTTTTAAAAATTTCTTTTCAGATAGATTCGAATTTGGATACATTCAAATGTATTCGGATATATTCATTTCAGGTTGGATTCATAAATTCGGAAGTTCTGTATGTGTTATGTTGATTCAGATGGATCCAAGTTACACAAAAAACAGAATTATTGTTCTATCTTACTAAATCTCACTACATTTAATTTTTATACTGAATTGTGATTAAGTCCATGACCATTCGAATGTAATGAATAAATCCAAATTAATTCAGATGTATTCATTACAAATGCATTCGGATTAGTTTAGTTTCGTTGCTAGGGTAATTCAGAAATTCAAATTGATTCTAATCTCCGAATTTGGCAAATTCATCTGAATTTCGGTTCGGAACGAAACAAAACGCACATGTCTAATGTTTTTGTCGGGTTCTATGTTTTAAATTTGCCACGTAGGAAATAATGTGTCCCGTAAGGACTGATTTGGCAGTGTTCCAACACATTTGGGGTCTATCAAGGTGTTGCTGTTTTTCAGTATAGAAATTGTTTCAGCAGTGTGCTAGATGCTTTTGAAATGCCTGAGTGTACCAAGTAAGGTGGAAATTTAAGTGTGTTTCTGTTAGGTCTAGGTCTATTGAGTTCTAATGTCAAACAAATAGGAGTATGGTCTGAAAGTAAAATTGTGTGTATTTTCTCCTTACTGACACATGGAATCATAGGGGCCTAGTTATCAAGCCGTCAACCTCAAATACGCTGGAATTCCGCATCGTATTTGTGGCGATGCTGATACGCCTTAGTTATCAAAGGCTCGAGACCGGCAAAAGTAGAATTTTGTGACGTAAGCATCGATCCGCCGGACTCAGTCCGACACAGATCGATTCTTACGTCACTCCAGATGTTCCGCACACAAGTGCGGCACATTCTCACTACTTTTGCTAGTTATCAAAAAACTAGCAGGTACGCTCGGCACTTTTACGGCCCAGCGTACCTGGTTTTCAATCCGCCACCCCTGGAGGCGGCGGATCCCATAGGAATCAATGGGAGTCTGACCATAGCGAAAGTACAAGTTCGCTGCTGACAGACATCCCATTGATTTCTATGGGAGCTGTCTACACCTAACACCCTAACATGTACCCCGAGTCTAAACACCACTAATCTGTCCCCCCTACACCGCCGCAACTAAATAAAGTTATTACCCCCTAAACCGCCGCTCCCGGAGCCCACCGCAAGCTACTCTATACATATTAACCCCTAAACTGCCGCTCCCGGAGCCCACCGCAACTATAATAAATGTATTAACCCCTAAACCGCCGCTCCCTGAACCCGCCGCAACCTATATTAAATGTATTAACCCCTATCCTGCCCCCCCTACACCGTCGCCACCTATAATAAATTTATTAACCCCTATCCTGCCCCCCACTACGCCGCCGCCACTGTAATAAAATTATTAACCCCTAAACCTAAGTCTAACCCTAACGCCCCCTAACTTAAATATTAATTAAATAAATCTAAATAAATTAACTCTTATTAACTAAATGAATCCTATTTAAAACTAAATACTTACCTTTAAAATAAACCCTAATATAGCTACAATATAAATAATAATTATATTCTAGCTATCTTAGGATTTATATTTATTTTACAGGTACCTTTCAATTTATTTTAACTAGGTACAATAGCTATTAAATAGTTATTAACTATTTAATAGCTTACCTAGCTAAAATAAAGAGAAATGTACCTGTTAAATAAATCCTAACCTAAGTTACAATTACACCTAACACTACACTATACTTTAATAAATTATTCCTATTTAAAACTAAATACTTACCTGTAAAATAAACCCTAAGATAGCTACAATGTAATTAATAATTATATTGTAGCTATCTTAGGATTTATATTTATTTTACAGGTAACTTTGTATTTATTTTAGCTAGTTAGAATAGTTATTAAATAGTTATTAACTATTTAATAACTACCTAGCTAAAAGAAATACAAAATTACCTGTAAAATAAATCCTAACTTAAGTTACAATTAAACCTAATACTACACTATCATTAAATTAATTAAATAAACTACCTACAAATAACTACAATTAAATACAATTACATAAACTAACTAAAGTACAAAAAATAAAAAAGCTAAGTTACAAAAAATAAAAAAATAAGTTACAAACATGCCCCAAAGAAAACAGCTCTTTTGCCTGTAAAAGAAAAATACAACCCCCCCAACATTAAAACCCACCACCCACATACCCCTAATCTAACCCAAACTCCCCTTACAAAAACCTAACACTAATCCCCTGAAGATCATCCTACCTTTAGTTGTATTCACTCAGCCGAGCCACCGATGGAACTGAAGAGGACATCCGGAGCGGCAGAAGTGATCCTCCAAGCGGCGCTGAAGAAATCTTCCATCCGATGAAGTTATCATCCAGGCGGCGCTGAAGAAAAGTCTTCGATCCGGCCGATGTCATCTTCAAAGAGGCGCTGAAGAGGTCTTCTATCCGGGCGAAGTCATCTTCCAAGCCGGGTCTTGAATCTCCCTTCCGCCGACGCGGAACCACCTTCTTCACCGACGGACTACGACGAATGACGGCTCCTTTTAAGGGACGTCATCCAAGATGGCGTCCCCTCAATTCCGATTGGCTGATAGGATTCTATCAGCCAATCGGAATTAAGGTAGGAAAAATCTGATTGGCTGAGGGAATCAGCCAATCAGATTGAGCTCGCATTCTATTGGCTGTTCCGATCAGCCAATCGGATTGAACTTGAATCTGATTGGCTGATTCCATCAGCCAATCAGAATTTTCCTACCTTAATTCCGATTGGCTGATAGAATCCTATCAGCCAATCGGAATTGAGGGGACGCCATCTTGGATGACGTCCCTTAAAGGAGCCGTCATTCATCGTAGTCCGTCGGTTAAGAAGGTGGTTCCGCGTCGGCGGAAGGAAGATTCAAGACCCGGCTTGGAAGATGACTTCGCCCGGATAGAAGACCTCTTCAGTGCCTCTTTGAAAATGACATCGGCCGGATCGAAGACTTTTCTTCAGCGCCGCCTGGATGATGACTTCATCGGATGGAAGATTTCTTCAGCGCCGCTTGGAGGATTAACTTCTTCCGCTCCGGATGTCCTCTTCAGTTCCATCGGTGGCTCGGCTGAGTGAAGAAAACTAAAGGTAGGATGATCTTCAGGGGATTAGTGTTAGGTTTTTGTAAGGGGGGTTTGGGTTAGATTAGGGGTATGTGGGTGGTGGGTTTTAATGTTGGGGGGGGGTTGTATTTTTCTTTTACAGGCAAAAGAGCTGTTTTCTTTGGGGCATGCCCCCACAAATGGCCCTTTTAAGGGCTGGTAAGGTAAAAGAGCTTTGAAATTTATTTAATTTAGAATAGGGTAGGGCATTTTTTTATTTTGGGGGGGTTTGTTATTTTATTAGGGGGCTTAGATTAGGTGTAAGTAGCTTAAAATTGTTGTAATATTTTTAACATGTTTGTAACTTATTTTTTTATTTTTTGTAACTTAGCTTTTTTTATTTTTTGTACTTTAGTTAGTTTATGTAATTGTATTTAATTGTAGTTATTTGTAGGTAGTTTATTTAATTAATTTAATGATAGTGTAGTATTAGGTTTAATTGTAACTTAAAGGGACAGTTTACTCAAAATATTTCTCACTTTTAATTTGTTCCCAATGATCCACTTTACCTGCTGCAGTGTATTAAATTGTTTACAAGTAGCTCCTTTACCCTTATATTGGCATTTGAAATTGTTAATTTAGCATGTGGTATCCCCACCTATTCTGAAAGTTTGTGGCCGCGCGTACCAGCTATAGATAAGCTTTGTAAACACAGCCAGCAGAAGAAATTACACTCCCAGTGTGATAAAGCAGAGATAAGGTAATAAAATGTTGATTTTCCATTGTTCTCTCAAAGTATTGGTGATTGTTTTAAGGACAGATATAAGATAAAGAAGCAGGTATATGTGCACAATGTGATACAGTAATGAGATCTGATTATACCTACAAGCTCAACCTATTTTATTAGGCTGTGGCTTCAAAACACAAAATCAGAGCTTTAATATACAGAAATAAACCTTAAAAAGCAAATTTTCATATATTTTCTACTCTGCAGTTGGCAAAAAAAGCAATTGTAAACACATTAAGGGAAAAACTATTTTACAGTATACTGTCCCTTTAAGTTAGGATTTATTTTACAGGTAATTTTGTATTTCTTTTAGCTAGGTAGTTATTAAATAGTTAATAACTATTTAATAACTATTCTAACTAGCTAAAATAAATACAAAGTTACCTGTAAAATAAATATAAATCCTAAGATAGCTACAATATAATTATTAATTATATTGTAGCTATCTTCGGGTTTATTTTACAGGTAAGTATTTATTTTTAAATAGGAATAATTTATTAAAGTATAGTGTAGTGTTAGGTGTAATTGTAACTTAGGTTAGGATTTATTTAACAGGTGCATTTCTCTTTATTTTAGCTAGGTAAGCTATTAAATAGTTAATAACTATTTAATAGCTATTGTACCTGGTTAAAATAAATTGAAAGGTACCTGTAAAATAAAAATAAATCCTAAAATAGCTAGAATATAATTATTATTTATATTGTAGCTATATTAGGGTTTATTTTAAAGGTAAGTATTTAGTTTTAAATAGGATTCATTTAGTTAATAAGAGTTAATTTATTTAGATTTATTTAATTAATATTTAAGTTAGGGGGGCGTTAGGGTTAGGGTTAGACTTAGGTTTAGGGGTTAATAATTTTATTACAGTGGCGGCGGTGTAGTGGGGGGCAGATTAGGGGTTAATAAATTTATTATAGGTGGCGACTGTGTAGGGGGGGCAGATTAGGGGTTATTAAATTTATTATAGGTGGCGACGGTGTAGGGGGGGCAGGATAGGGGTTAATAGGTTTAATATAGGTTGCGGCGGGTTCAGAGAGCGGCGGTTTAGGGGTTAAACTATTTATTTAGTTGCGGAGAGGTGCGGGATCAGCAGGATAGGGGTTAATAATTTTATAATAGAGGGCGACGGTGTAGGGGGGGCAGGATAGGGGTTACTAGGTATAATGTAGGTGGCGGTGGGCTCCGGGAGCGGCGGTTTAGGGGTTAATACATTTATAAGAGTTGCGGCAGGGTCTAGGAGCGGCGGTTTAGGGGTTAGTAACTTTATTGAGTTGCGGGAGGCTCCGGGGGCGCCGGTATAGGGGGTAGAACAGTGTAGTTTAGTGTGAGTGCTTAGTGACAGGCTAGCAATAAGGCTGGGAAAAAGCCGAAGGGCAGCGAGATCGGATGAGTGATAACTCTCACAGTCCGCTGCTCATCGCCCCGCGGCTTTTTGACAGCTTTATTTGATAACTTAGGCGTATTTTTTCAGGTCCGCGGCGGCGATGTGAGGCGAACTTAGGCGGGCGTATTGGGCCGGCGAAGCCAGAAAAGTAGACAGCTTGATAACTACCCCCCATTGAATCCAACATCTAGAACATGTCTATTCTAGACAGTAAACCCTTGGTTTTTGACAGACATGTGTAGTCCCTGTCCATTGTATGTCTCCTTCTCCAAATGGCACACACCTCCAGATCCGCATGTAACTTGTTGAATTTCTTTTTCTCAAACTTTCTCTTGTATCTCAGAAGCCTAGTATTGACATTTGTGGGCTGTAGCCAAGATCTATTCATCTGAGGGTTTGGGGCAAGATTGAAGTCTCCCCCCAATATAAATGGGAAACCTATGAATGGAGTTAGAGCCTGAATTAGACTATCCCAAAAGGAAAAGTCTCTAATGTTGGGTGCATAGATGTTACATAATATGTATATTACATTATGGATTTTAATTTTCAGTATATAGAATCTGCCCTTCCCATATTTACATGTTTAAAGAATATCTACTTGATGTCATTTCCCAAAAATAGAACAGCCAGTCCTCTACTTGAGCTTGTGTAGGAAAGGTAGGATATCGATACCACCCATGTCCATTGTAGCTTATCATGTTCTTCATCTGTTAAATGTGTCTCCTGTAGGAACGCAATGTCAGAGTCAAGCCTTTTCAGATGAGATAAGATCGATTTCCTCTTCAATGGAGAATTAATGCCCCCTATGTTTCATGAGGTTAGTTTAAGTGTCATTTATAATACAAACAGGAGAAGAGAATGAAAGGCAGGCAGATATATATAAATAAGAGGTAAGGGAATAAGATACCAAAAAAAACAAACAAAAAAAAAACACCTCCTCCTCACCTCTCCCTGGCAGTAAAGCTCAATCCACATTATGCCTGTATTTGGCTGAATATGATATAATACACAGTTATCATCATCAGTGCTGTCATGAAGCATGTGATGTATGCGGTGTGTGTGGGCATTATCTTGGAGGATAACTAGATCTTGAAAAGAAGGACATAATAAATTAAGGCAAGAAAAATATACCTTTATGCCCAATAAGTAAGTGCACTCCAAACGCTTACAAATTGATGATATTATGTAGAAAATATAATAGATGTTCAGAGATAACTCAATACATAATACCGAGTAATTGGAAGTCAGATTTAAATCAAATCTCCTACCACATCTAGGGCATCTGAATAAGTGAGCTTGATATTTGTTGACTGTGAGCCATTCATCAGTGTGAGCACAAAGAGCGATCACTGAGGATAGTCTATAATTTACCTGTCTGTGCTTCAACAAAGTGCAATTTGTGTGTATTACCTCTGATGTAAGTGAAATATGTGGGAGATTTATAATGTTCAATGTGTCAGCAAATGAAATCTTAAGGTATGACCCTGTATAGAAAAGAAAACAATAAACTAGATCTATTCTCCTAACAGATAACTTGCACTTATCTGTATGCTTGGGAGTCTCGGAGATAGTTGACATTTGCAATATAGGGCCTATAACCTGTTGTGTATATAATTGTGTATTATCATTCTTCAATGTTATTTCTTCAAAATGTATATTAGTGATCAACAGGTATCTGCTCAACAGTTGTGTCTGGAGAGACGAAAGCATGGAAAGCATACAATATTTGAACATAAATAACTTTACAAAAGTTAACAACAAAATGAGGACTAGAACCAAGACCATTCCTGAGCGAAGTCCAAACAATCTTAACAGTAAATGGGGTTGGTAATCCCCCTTTGGAAGCCTTATATCTAGGCTAAATCTAAGTAACCCTATATAGGAACTCATAACTATCTGTGTGCCATGGAGTCCCAGAGATAGCTACGACTTGTGATATGGAGCCTATAACCTGCTGAGTAATCAATTTTGTATTTTCATTCTCTGATGTTAATTCTTCTAAATAGGTATTAATGACCATCAGGTACCTGCTCATCAATGGTTTAAGGAGTGACAATAGCATGTGAACATATAACATTTAAACATACAAAACTCTATAAAAATTAACAAGATAATAAGAACTAAATTTGAAACCGTTACTAAGCAACGGCTAGAAAATCAAAACAGTAGATGGGGTTGATACTCCCTATTCAGGAACCTTTTACCTAGGTCAAACCTATGTAACACATTTGAAATCAACATTTGTATATTCCAGTTTGCAAAAAAGTACATAGCCATAAACACTTAGAGGCTAATTTAACAAATGTCTTGCGGACCTGATCCAACAGTGAGGATCAGGTCCGCAATACATCGCTGAATGCGGAGAGCAATAGGCTCTCCCTATTCAGCATTGCACCAGCAGCTCACAAGAGCTGCTGGTGCAACGCCACCCCCTGCAAACTCGTGGCCAATGGGCCGCCAGCAGGGGGTGTCAATCAACCCGGTCGTACTCGATCGGGTTGAATTTTGGCGATTCCTGTCCGCCTGCTCAGAGCAGGCAGACAGGGTTATGGAGCAGTAGTCTTTGTGACCGCTGCTCCATAACTTGTGTTTCTGGCGAGTCTGAAGACTCACCAGAAACACGGGCCATCAAGCTCCGTTCGGAGCTTGATAGATAGGCCCCATAATGTTAAAGGCATATTTACGTGTAATCCATTGTAAATATCCTTCAGCCAGCCTCCTGCCATCCTTCCTTTGCTAAGTAGCTTTCCACAGCCTGAGGGGAGTGGAAGTATTCTATAAACAGAGCTTCGCAGGAAATAATAGGGCCACCTGCTGTCCCTGTTCATAGAGACGTGAGCACACTGGAGCAGTGGCATCACTAGGGTTGGTGTCACCCGGTGCAGCAAGTTATGGTGTCACCCCCTCTCCCCCCAGAAAGCAGACACACACAAACACAAAAACACAGGCACACACACATACAAACACTCAGACTTAAAAACACACTCAGATGCACACACAAACACTCGGAAACACACTCAGACACACACACAAAAACTCAGACACACACACACAAAAACTCAGACACATACAAAATATGTAAACTGCACTGCAATAATTATAAAGCAAGCTCGATGTGTGGGGAAAAGATTGGGTCAATTTTTGAAGCTTTATTTCTCTTTGGTGTCACGGAGCTCTTCACAGCACATACATCTGCTAGTCCCGCCCACCGGAAGTCCCATCAGAATTTTTACATTTATTTTTATTTTACGCTGTCAGCATTTATTATTGCATCAGCAGCTCTTGTGAACTGCTGGTGCAATGCCACCCCCTGCAGATTTGCGGCCAATCGGCCGCAAGCAGGGGGTGTCAATCAACCCAATCGTATTCGATCGGGTTGATTTCTGTCCGCGGCCTCAGAGCAGACGGACAAGTTATGGAGCAGAGGTCTTTAGACCACTGTTTCATAACTTCTGTTTCCAGCGAGCCTTCAGGCTTGCCGGAAACAAGGGGTATCAAGCTCCGTACGGAACTTGATAAATATGCCCCTCTATGAATGATGAATGAAGAGCAATTAGAGCAGTTTCAGAAAAATGCAAATATCAACACAAAAACTGTTATTCCAACTTTTATGACATTTGGCTTGGAGATGAATCATCTGTGTTAAATGCTTGATATGAAAAAGATTGCTCATGAATTTCTTTTTCAATTTTTAAAGATGCAATATACTTATGTTTTATATGCATGTGTAACAAAAATGAAACTAAATTACCAGATCAAATACTAGATCATTTAGGGCCAGATTACAAGTGGCGCGTTAATAGTTACTCATAAGCAATAAGAGGTTATCACTGATGTTTGATGCAATAAAAAGTTATATAGGCTCAAAGATATGAGGTCTCAGGTGTTAAAAAAAAGCAAGCAAATGGCTTTAACACACACATATATATATATATATATCTACATTTGTGTTCATATGTATCTATATATTTATATGTGTATATATGTATTTACAGACATATATACACATATAAACACATAAATACTTATGTACACATATATAGACATACAAATAAGTGCATTGGAACCCTTTGTATTTAAGTAGATGAAAACACATAAAAACATATTTATGCAATATTTATATTTAATAAAGTATTATAGGGCTCCATGTAGGAAGCAGCAAGAGCTGCTCTGGAACCCTTGCGGGGTAGGTTTGCATATGCGAGCCTGCTTCCCTCAATGTAAGAACCGCTGCTTCTTACATCCTACACCACCTCTGAGGTGGCGAGGGAAAATCACTGAGAGCTCGCTCTCAGTGATTGTTAGCCCCTTCAGTCGCGCGATTGGTCATGCAAATGAAGTGGCAGGCAATACACACTGCGATAAGTGTGTAACGGTACATATGGGCCAGCGGACGAACAGATCCGCTGCCCGTATGTAGCGTACAGGCAGACAGCTTCGCAAGTTGAGAAGCTGGCCGTCCGCCCGCCTCTTAGTACCTGGGGCCCATAGTGTGTATTTACTGTAAATATTTCACATTACAATGTTCTGCACATAGCAGATTATGTTCTAAATATTTGTAAATACATATTTCTATAAATTTTACCAAAAAAATTCCATCAGATATATGTAGAAATATGTGATTATAAATAAATAGAACATGTTTTGTATGTGAAGAACATTGGAATGTGAAATATTCATATCTTCATGTTGTGTTAGCGCACTTGAGAATATGCAATCAGGTTTGCTCATGAGTAGGGTGTCTTTTTTCCACTTTTTTTGCTGCAATGACTTCTGTGTGGGAATAGGTTATCGCATACGCAATATTCAAAGTTTGTATTTTTATGAGAGACGAGATTAAAAACAGTTTTACTTTCAACTCATAATATGAGCGCAACCCACACGCACAAAAAGCTTACTTCTAGTGCAGTTAACGCTAGAGCGGGAGCCTTGAATAGGACTCCACTTGTAATCGAACCCTTAGTTTCTTCATATGAACTTGTTATTTTTTTGCTGAAATCTAAGCTAAGAGAGTTTGGACAGGGGTTAGAGTATGGATACATTGCCTTAATTAATTGTTACCCCTCTGTGAATTCAATATTATGTGTAGTTGTAAAATGTATCTAATATTTTAACCCCTTAATGACCACAATGTACCCTGTATGTCACTGGTCGTTAAGGGTTTTTTCAGGACATAATAGCACAAGTCTAGCAAGAACACGCTATTAATGCCCTCCCTCCAGAAGGCTTTGTGGAATAGAGCAGTCTTAACGCTTGTGGCAAGACCGCGCTATAAAACAATCAAGTCTCAAAAAAGGCCAGCGACATACAGGGTACGTCGCTGGACCTTAAGGGGTTAAAGGGACATGAATCCCACAATTTCTTTCTTTTATAATTATTACAAAATCACTGCCATATAGTACTGCAGATATATGCAAGTTCCTGAGCTCACCGTCTTGCTTTTCAACAAAGGATTCCTAGAGCATGAAGAACATTTGATAACTGAAGTAAATTGGAAAATTGTTCAAAATGATATGCCCCTTTAAGGTGATGTATTTTATTCCTGCTCATTTTCTGCATATTTTAAAAGATTCTACAAAATTTTATTTTCTAATTCTCAATTAGTATTTTTATTGTTTAACAGGTGTATAGAATCCAATTTTGGTAAACCGATTCTAAAGAAGAACTATAAAGATTATGTTAGAAACATTTAGGAAATAATGGCCAATTTTATTAAAACCCTTTAGTGAAACGAATAGATCATGGAATAAACTTTCGAAGACATTGCAACTTTCAAATTGCGCAATTCAAAATGGTTTGTACCAGCCCTCATCATATCCCTGAGTTTCAAGGGACTCTCCAGGTAAGTAGTATTTATCTTGCAACTGTTTCCCTTTCTGTACAAAGATAACCAAATTACAAGTGGCATGCACAGTTGAAAGTTATAGTTTGCACTTAAGCGCAAGTCACAACTGCGCTAGAATAATTAGTGCTACTTCAAATCTGAAGTAAAGTGTAAAAAAAAAAATAGTTGCACAAAACACATCAAAAACACATTAAAGTATTACAAAATTATAATTAATAAAAATATATTAAAAGGTTTAAAAAGAATATAGTATATGGCAACGTGTTTGACTGGAAGGGCTCCAATGTGTGTCTGAAATAAGCTTATTTTATACTATGCCAAAAACGTGCTAGGCAGTCTATAGAATGCATTTAATTTCACACATGGGGGCCGATTTACGGTGTAGCGTATCATGTCCGCCAGACATCGCTGAATTTAACATTGCACAAGCAGTTCTAGTGAAATACTTGTGAAATGCCGCCCCCTGCAGATTTGCGACCTATTGGCCGCTAGCAGGGGGTGTCAATCAACCTGATCGTATAGGATTGGGCAGATTGATCTCCGCAGCCTCAGAGGCAGCGGACCAGTTAAGGAGCAGCGGTCTTAAGACCGCTGCTTCATAACTTCTGCTTCCATGGAGCCTGAAGGCTCGCGTGGAAACAGGGGCACCAGGGGCCATTCGGCCCTTGATAAATCAGCCCCTTTGAGCCCTTCCAAGACAAATACAGTGAAACATGCAATATCAGTTTTACTGTGTTTTGAATAGAAATACTATGTTCATCACATAGAAAAAAAAATATTTTTATTTTAAAATATATATCTCTAAATATACTTTATCTGTTCATACAAAATATATCTATGTAATATACTGTATATCAAAATATATCATATATATATATATATATATATATATATATATATTTATATATGTGTGTGTGCAGTTTATATATATATATATATATATATATATATATATAGGTATAGATATATAGTTTTCAAAAAAAATATCATATATATAAATAAAAAAAGAAAATGTTCTTCAATGTGAAGAACATAGGAATGTAAAGTATTTCTAACGGCCTTCAGGTTGGTGTAACACAGTGTTAGGTTAGCACATGAGCAATAACTTAGAATTTTTTACAGAGAAGTCTATGGAGAGAAGAAGTCAGTGCGGTCGAGGTGCTAACTTTTTACTTTCAACTTGCAATACACTCAGTAACCTGGCTGCAATATATTTTTACTTTGAGCACAGTTAGCTCACAAGCAAAAAAGTTATTTAGCTCATCACTTCTAATCTGGCCTAGAATGAGCTCTGTTGAGAAGGATACTGACATCATGAAAATGCACTAGAAAAATATTACTGAACAAAGTAATTAAAATAAGGGAACAATACATTATTGATAAATCAATCCGTTCTAATATCTGCACATAAGAAAACTTGAAATAATAATAATAATAATTACAACCTTATCAGCTCTGAAATAGCAAAACATGACAAAAAAGATACTTCACATGGAGTCTGTCTGTAAATTACTAGGGATGGGCGAATGTGTTTATATCCGAATTCGAATGTTAGAACGAATGTTATTGTAGAAATTCGATTTACATAATAGAATGTTGATAAGAACAAATATTCTTAAAAATTCGATTTTCAAATGTTATTTACAGTTTTCGAATGTCACATTCGAATTCGAATGTCACATTCGAATTCGAATGTCAAATTCGAATTCGAATGTTACATTCGAATATCACATTCGAATTCGAATGTTACATTCGAATATCACATTCGAATTCGAATATTACTTTTATAAAACACAATTGTAGAATAGAAACACTATTTCGAATGTCACATTCAAATCGAATATCACATTTGAATCAAATGTCACATTCGAATTTGAATATTACATTTATAAAACACAGTATTAGACTAGAAATACTATTTTGAATTTTTATGTCACATTCAAATTGAATATCACATTTGAATCTAATATCACATTTAAAACACAGTATTAGACTAGAAATACTATTTCAAATTCGAATGTGACATTCAAATTCGAATGTAGCATTCAAATTCGAATATTACATTTATTAAACACAGTTGTAGACTAGAAATACTATTTCTTTCATGTAATTAGCAAGAGTCCATGAGCTAGTGACGTATGGGATATACATTCCTACCAGGAGGGGCAAAGTTTCCCAAACCTCAAAATGCCTATAAATACACCCCTCACCACACCCACAATTCAGTTTTACAAACTTTGCCTCCGATGGAGGTGGTGAAGTAAGTTTGTGCTAGATTCTACGTTGATATGCGCTCCGCAGCAAGTTGGAGCCCGGTTTTCCTCTCAGCGTGCAGTGAATGTCAGAGGGATGTGAGGAGAGTATTGCCTATTTGAATGCAGTGATCTCCTTCTACGGGGTCTATTTCATAGGTTCTCTGTTATCGGTCGTAGAGATTCATCTCTTACCTCCCTTTTCAGATCGACGATATACTCTTATATATACCATTACCTCTGCTGATTCTCGTTTCAGTACTGGTTTGGCTTTCTACAAACATGTAGATGAGTGTCCTGGGGTAAGTAAATCTTATTTTCTGTGACACTCTAAGCTATGGTTGGGCACTTTGTTTATAAAGTTCTAAATATATGTATTCAAACATTTATTTGCCTTGACTCAGAATGTTCAACTTTCCTTATTTTCAGACAGTCAGTTTCATATTTGGGATAATGCATTTGATTTAATCATTTTTTCTTACCTTCAAAAATTTGACTCTTCCCTGTGGGCTGTTAGGCTCGCGGGGGCTGAAAATGCTTCATTTTATTGCGTCATTCTTGGCGCAGACTTTTTTGGCGCAAAAAATTCGTTTCCGTTTCCGGCGTCATACGTGTCGCCGGAAGTTGCGTCATTTTTTGACGTTATTTTGCGCCAAAAATGTCGGCGCCATTTAGGCGCCAAATAATGTGGGCGTCTTATTGGCGCGAAAAATATGGGCGTCGCTTTTGTCTCCACATTATTTAAGTCTCATTTTTCTTTGCTTCTGGTTGCTAGAAGCTTGTTCTTTGGCATTTTTTCCCATTCCTGAAACTGTCATTTAAGGAATTTGATCAATTTTGCTTTATATATATATGTTGTTTTTTCTCTTACATATTGCAAGATGTCTCACGTTGCATCTGAGTCAGAAGATACTACAGGAAAATCGCTGTCTAGTGCTGGATCTACCAAAGCTAAGTGTATCTGCTGTAAACTTTTGGTAGCTATTCCTCCAGCTGTTGTTTGTATTGTTGTTTGTCATGACAAACTTGTTAAAGCAGATAATATTTCCTTTAGTAAAGTACCATTGCCTGTTGCAGTTCCTTCAACATCTAAGGTGCAGAATGTTCCTGATAATAAAAGAGATTTTTTCTTTCCCGTGTCCCAGTAAATCCAGTAAAAGCTCAAGCATTTCTGAAATGTGTTTCAGATCTAGAGTTGACTGGAGTAATTATGCCAGTTCCAGTTCCGGAACAGGGGATGGGGTTTTATTCAAATCTCTTCATTGTACCAAAGAAGGAGAATTCCTTCAGACCAGTTCTGGATCTAAAAATATTGAATCGTTATGTAAGAATACCAACGTTCAAGATGGTAACTGTAAGGACTATCTTGCCTTTTGTTCAGCAAGGGAATTATATGTCCACAATAGATTTACAGGATGCATATCTGCATATTCCGATTCATCCAGATCATTATCAGTTCCTGAGATTCTCTTTTCTTGACAAGCATTACCAGTTTGTGGCTCTGCCGTTTGGCCTAGCTACAGCTCCAAGAATTTTTACAAAGGTTCTCAGTGCCCTTCTGTCTGTAATCAGAGAACAGGGTATTGTGGTATTTCCTTATTTGGACGATATCTTGGTACTTGCTCAGTCTTTTCATTTAGCAGAATCTCATACGAATCGACTTGTGTTGTTTCTTCAAGATCATGGTTGGAGGATCAATTTACCAAAAAGTTCTTTGATTCCTCAGACAAGGGTAACCTTTCTGGGTTTCCAGATGGATTCAGTGTCCATGACTCTGTCTTTAGCAGACAAGAGACGTCTAAAATTGATTGCAGCTTGTCGAAACCTTCAGTCACAATCATTCCCTTCGGTAGCCTTATGCATGGAAATTCTAGGTCTTATGACTGCTGCATCGGACGCGATCCCCTTTGCTCGTTTTCACATGCGACCTCTTCAGCTCTGTATGCTGAAGCAATGGTGCAAGGATTACACGAAGATATCTCAATTAATATCTTTAAAACCGATTGTTCGACACTCTCTAACATGGTGGACAGATCACCATCGTTTAATTTAGGGGGCTTCTTTTGTGCTTCCAACCTGGACTGTAATTTCAACAGATGCAAGTCTCACAGGTTGGGGAGCTGTGTGGGGATCTCTGACGGCACAAGGAGTTTGGGAATCTCAGGAGGTGAGATTACCGATCAATATTTTGGAACTTTTGCAATTTTCAGAGCTCTTCAGTTTTGGCCTCTTCTGAAGAGAGAATCGTTCATTTGTTTTCAGACAGACAATGTCACAACTGTGGCATACATCAATCATCAAGGAGGGACTCACAGTCCTCTGGCTATGAAAGAAGTATCTCGAATTTTGGTTTGGGCGGAATCCAGCTCCTGTCTAATCTCTGCGGTTCATATCCCAGGTATAGACAATTGGGAAGCGGATTATCTCAGTCGCCAAACGTTGCATCCGGGCGAATGGTCTCTTCACCCAGAGGTATTTCTTCAGATTGTTCAAATGTGGGAACTTCCAGAAATAGATCTGATGGCGTCCCATCTAAACAAGAAACTTCCCAGGTATCTGTCCAGATCCCGGGATCCTCAGGCGGAGGCAGTGGATGCATTATCACTTCCTTCGAAGTATCATCCTGCCTATATCTTTCCGCCTCTAGTTCTTCTTCCAAGAGTAATCTCCAAGATTCTGAAGGAATGCTCGTTTGTTCTGCTGGTAGCTCCAGCATGGCCTCACAGGTTTTGGTATGCGGATCTTGTCCGGATGGCCTCTTGCCAACCGTGGACTCTTCCGTTAAGACCAGACCTTCTGTCACAAGGTCCTTTTTTCCATCAGGATCTGAAATCCTTAAATTTAAAGGTATGGAGATTGAACGCTTGATTCTTGGTCAAAGAGGTTTCTCTGACTCTGTGATTAATACTATGTTACAGGCTCGTAAATCTGTATCTCGAGAGATATATTATAGAGTCTGGAAGACTTATATTTCTTGGTGTCTTTCTCATCATTTTTCTTGGCATTCTTTTAGAATACCGAGAATTTTACAGTTTCTTCAGGATGGTTTAGATAAGGGTTTGTCCGCAAGTTCTTTGAAAGGACAAATGTCTGCTCTTTCTGTTCTTTTTCACAGAAAGATTGCTATTCTTCCTGATATTCATTGTTTTGTACAAGCTTTGGTTCGTATAAAACCTGTTATTAAGTCAATTTCTCCTCCTTGGAGTTTGAATTTGGTTCTGGGAGCTCTTCAAGCTCCTCCGTTTGAACCTATGCATTCATTGGACATTAAATTACTTTCTTGGAAAGTTTTGTTCCTTTTGGCCATCTCTTCTGCCAGAAGAGTTTCTGAATTATCTGCTCTTTCTTGTGAGTCTCCTTTTCTGATTTTTCATCAGGATAAGGCGGTGTTGCGAACTTCTTTTGAATTTTTACCTAAAGTTGTGAATTCCAACAACATTAGTAGAGAAATTGTGGTTCCTTCATTATGTCCTAATCCTAAGAATTCTAAGGAGAAATCGTTGCATTCTTTGGATGTTGTTAGAGCTTTGAAATATTATGTTGAAGCTACGAAATCTTTCCGTAAGACTTCTAGTTTATTTGTTATCTTTTCCGGTTCTAGAAAAGGCCAGAAAGCTTCTGCCATTTCTTTGGCATCTTGGTTGAAATCTTTAATTCATCTTGCCTATGTTGAGTCGGGTAAAACTTCGCCTCAAAGAATTACAGCTCATTCTACTAGGTCAGTTTCTACTTCCTGGGCGTTTAGGAATGAAGCTTCGGTTGACCAGATTTGCAAAGCAGCAACTTGGTCCTCTTTGCATACTTTTACTAAATTCTACCATTTTGATGTATTTTCTTCTTCTGAAGCAGTTTTTGGTAGAAAAGTACTTCAGGCAGCGGTTTCAGTTTGAATCTTCTGCTTATGTTTTTCGTTAAACTTTATTTTTAGGTGTGGATTATTTTCAGCAGGAATTGGCTGTCTTTATTTTATCCCTCCCTCTCTAGTGACTCTTGTGTGGAAAGATCCACATCTTGGGTAGTCATTATCCCATACGTCACTAGCTCATGGACTCTTGCTAATTACATGAAAGAAAACATAATTTATGTAAGAACTTACCTGATAAATTCATTTCTTTCATATTAGCAAGAGTCCATGAGGCCCGCCCTTTTTTTGTGGTGGTTATGATTTTTGTATAAAGCACAATTATTCCAATTCCTTATTTTATATGCTTTCGCACTTTTTTATCACCCCACTTCTTGGCTATTCGTTAAACTGAATTGTGGGTGTGGTGAGGGGTGTATTTATAGGCATTTTGAGGTTTGGGAAACTTTGCCCCTCCTGGTAGGAATGTATATCCCATACGTCACTAGCTCATGGACTCTTGCTAATATGAAAGAAATGAATTTATCAGGTAAGTTCTTACATAAATTATGTTTTCAAATTTGAACGTCACATTCGAATTCGAATGTCACATTCGAATTCGAATATTACATTTTGAAATTGAATGAATACATAGCTAAACATTCTATTATTCGAACAAATATTTTCAAATTTTATTGAAAAATTTGAAAACGAAAATTCGAAAATAGAATGTTAGAATGTTATATAAACATTCGAAATTTGATTCGAACGAACGAATGTATCAAAATTCGTTTTAAATTTCGAATTTTTAGAAACATTTGCCCATCCCTATAAATTACACTTTTGGTGATGGTGTAGGTAAAAATCCTAACTACACCCATAGGAATGCCCCAGAATGCACCTATAGGAATGCCCCAGAATGCACCTATAGGAATGCCCCAGAATGCACAAATAGGAATGCCCCAGAATGCACCAATAGAAATGCCCCAGAATGCACCTATAGGAATGCCCCAGAATGCACCTATAGGAATGCCCCAGAATGCACCAATAGGAATGCCCCAGAATGCACCAATAGAAATGCCCCAGAATGCACACTTCTTGTTCTATCTAGTAAAATTACTTTAGATAAATGTTAATGACGAACAACTAATAAGAAATCTGAATAAATTATAGGTGAAGCAATGCCAAATGTATAACAAGATATAATTTGTATGGGTACCTCACATAAAAATGAATTTAATTAATTATTAAGTGCACTGTGTGCCAATAACTAAAAGTGGCCTCATCAAAGGGATTTGACACAGAATAACAGCAAAAAGGGTCAATTCATGTTTAGTGATTATTAAACTGAGCATGCTCACAAAGTTTCATTGGAAAAAGCTAAAGCAACAGCAAAGATATGAGATTTGAAAGAGGTCAAAATGTTTTTTGTTTTTTTCAAGCAGTCAATGCTGTTAAAATAGAAAATTAATAAAACTGCTCCAGAGGTTTCTGAAGGGTTAAAGAGACAGTAGACACCTTGTAATTAAAAGACATGACTGTTGTGTTGCTATAGAATACAATTTAGCCAAGTTTTTAAAACAAATGAACGGCATTTCATGTTATCTAAAAACCAAAACGCCACCCACTTTTTGCCTTATTTGGAGTAGCCAATCTAAGCTTGAGTCTGCAGCTGACAGGGCTAGTCCTGACCCTAATGTTAGTATAAATGAGATTGTCTTGCAGTTGTTAGCAGTTAAAGCCAATTAGTGAAAAATATGTAGCAGAGGTAGCCTTGATAAGTTAGCAGGGTGTATTTCAAGTTCTAAGAATTAGGGAAGTCTCAATTTTCAGAGTTAAATTACATGTACAAAGGGAATTATATTTAATAGTTGTTTCATTACTCATAACTTAATATTTTAAACAAACATTTCGATCTGTTTACTGTCCCTTTATTGTAGTGTTGTTAAATTCTCTCAGTGGAATCTATTAAAGGGACAGTAAACACCTTGAGAGTTGTAAATACAATGCTTATTTATGCATAATCAAACTACCTTGCACTATATTTTCATTATTTATTTTGACCCCTTTTCATGTAATTTAGCTCTGAAAATTGAGAAATTTCTAATACTGAGAACTTGAAATGAACTCTTATGACTTTTCAAAGCTAACTGTGCTAGATATCTGTCCATAATTTGCATTTACTGATAAAAACTGTAAATAAATGCATTTTATACTAACTTTATGACCATGGTTAGTAGGGATGTGCACGGGAATATTTTCGTTGTATCCAAAAATTTTGTTTAATTTAAAAATAAAAAAATAAAATGTTTTAATTCATTTTCGTTCATGGTCGCATTCGTTTCAGCTGAATTTCAACGGAAATTTTAGTTTTGAAATAAAAAAATTAGTTTTACACTACAGTGAATATTTTGGCCATTTGCTGTAATCAGCTTTATTACCTTTAGTTTTTACATTCTATGTATTTTTGTAACTTATTTTTTCATTTATACATCAAATTTTTGTGAACTGCACTTTTGATAAAAAAAAATGTACTTAGGGACTGCTGCTGACTGTGGCACTGAAGGCGCGGTTGGAGGGAGTGTAGGAGGCTATGGACACTTCCAGTGGTTTGTTCACAGTAGCAATGCTGGTGGTACTTGCACTGCTGCTTTTTTTTTTAAGTGGGTCAGACTCAGTAATACATCATTTACATGTAACACTGGCCGAAGGTCGTGACCCAAACATTCCAAACACTTTTCCAGTCGTTACACTAGTAGTTTTTGTCTCAGCTGGTGGCTGTGGCTGAGATTTAAGAAAGGAAGAACTAGAATGCTTTCTGAGTGGTAGGCTGCCACCGCCAACACTGCTGGTCCCAGCCACTGAAACAATACGGCATTCACATCTGTCTCTAGCACTCCTGCTGGTGGCAGTGGCAGAGAGTTGAACCATTATTGCTGTTGCGGCTGTATCTGTAGTAGGAGCTGCCACTGATGGTGTTGTGGCTCCTGTAGTAGCTGGGGAATTAATTGGTCTGCTGCAGCTGCGCTTGGAAGGGACAGGGCCCTTCTTGTCAGGGTTATTTTTTAACATTTTTATTCTTAATTGAATTAAAAGGATTGTTTGCTGACGGGAGATTATATGTCATGCTCACGGTGTAGTGAAGTGAAATGTGCTGCTTGTGTTTTTTTTACTTAGTAAGGTATAAACTTAAAAATAAGAACATGCTTTATAATATTGTTAGTACTGAAATCAAATATGTCTCTTTAAGAGACACAACCAGTCCTCCAGCAGCAATGTAAAAAGAACTTACAAGTAATATAACTTAGTAATTCTGAACAGGGATATCTAGAAACACAAGCTAACCAAAGTAGGACACGGCTGCACCAAGTAGAAAATAATGCTTTATTGAAAGAAAAAAAAAGACACTAAAGGGCCAATTTATCAAGGGCCGAGTGACCCCTGATGCCCCTGTTTCCGCGTGAGCCTTTAGGCTCACCGGAAACAGCAGTTATAAAGCAGCGGGCTTAAGACTCCTTAACTGGTCTGCTGCCTCTGAGACTGCAGAGATCAATCCACACGATCCTAAACGTTTGACACCCCTTGCTAGCGGCCGATTGGCCGCGAATCTGCAGGGGGCAGCATTGCACAAGCAGTTCACTTTGGTTAGCTTGTGTTTCTAGCTATCTCTGTTCTGTTTTAAGTTTGGAATAATTTGATTTGGACTGCAAGCACAAGTATCAGCGCTATACACATTCAATCTATATACCGTGTACACCCTATTGTTTGCTGTTTTTTCTGTCTGAAATATAACTTAGTAAATTAAATAATTAAAGGGACAGTAAACACTTTGAGATAGTAATCTAAAATGATAAATCAGATTTAAAAAGAAAACTGCAATATACTTTCATTATTTATTCTGTTTCCTTTTCCTATTATTTCATTCTGAAATTGTGGGCTTTTCAGTTCCTGTTAAAAGTAATGCAGAAGGGGGCGGAGCGTGCGGGAGTGCTGAATGGCCGCACCTAGTTAGAGCTCCTGAAACGGCGGCGGTGGGGCTTTACCTCAGACATACAATTACAGATTGGAGATGTCTGATTTCAGCCGCAACACGTAAGAGGAGAACCCGGGGACCGGAGGATTGATTTTCAGAGCCGTGTTAACGGCAGATCAGCTGTTCTGCTCCCGGTCCATATAGGAGCCTGCTCTAGTAGTGTGGAGGCGAACGCCGGATAGAGAGATAGTTCTCTGAAAGACCCCTGCCCTCAGCTGGGAGGATTATTTGGAAGTATGCAGGGTTAACACAGGATCAGGGTAAGCTGCATCACACTGGGACGGTGAAGTCTGATGGACACTGAATAATGCTATAAGGTCCCTCTCGAATATGCCCTAAAGTTAAGGAAGGCCGAAAAACGCCCCAAGCTTTTAATATAAAGATAACTCAACTCATTCCTGGGGCACGATGTGTTTCATATACTAAACAATAGAGGGACTTCATATATTGATTTATTGACATAAAGCAAGATATACACTCACTTGAATGACTTCGCAAAGAACAGACCTGTAACACTATAGAGCAGAAAACTTTGCTCTATACTGAAAGGGGCGCATGCCTGCCCCTATTTTGTCAAGATGGTGCACCGCAGAAACATCAAGGGTGATAAGGCCTGAACAACCTCAGGCCTGCAGTGATGAGGAGGAATTGTCAGATAACCCTGATACTGTCCAGACAGCAGCATCCCCCTCTCACACACAACATCACACTGAAGAGGGTCCAGTTACACTCAAAGCAATAGAGGCCCTTATAAATCAGGTCAAAGCTTGCATAAAAACAGAATGTGCTGCGCTGAAAAAAGATATAAATGACTTGGGGCACAGAGTCGAATCCCTAGAGGATCATAGTGAGGAGATAACCAGAGATGTATCAAGATGTCAAGTACTTTAGAAAGCCAGCAACAGCAGATCTCTGATTTAGAGAATAAAATTGACAATATTGAAAACAGAACAAGGAGGACCAACCTCCGTATACGTGGTGTCCCTGAATCTGTGAAGAGTGAAGACATCTCAGAACATCTGCAGAATCTTTTTCAGTCTCTAGCCATCGCCAATCAGAGAGTGATTGATGTTATACCCATTGAAAGGGCGCACAGGTCTCTTAGACCTAAACCAAGTGATAATCAGCCCCCAAGGGACATAATTGTGTGTTTCTCAAGTTACAGGGACAGGGAGAAAATGTTCTAGATGGCAAGATCCCAACCTACTTTCTCTTACCTAGACGCGGAAATTCAAATTTTCCAAGATCTGTCGGCCAGAACGCTTTCTTTGAGAAAATAATTTGCGCCACTCACGGCCCATTTGTGCTCACTAAAAATCCCCTATAGGTGGAGCTTTCCAGTATCCATATAAGTGGTCAAGAATGGCAAGCGGTTTGAATGCTTCTCCACGGGGGATATTAATGACTTTTGTCAACTTTTGGATATCCCAACTCCTGAGGTATCTGCCCCCATGCCCTCCAAACCCTCAACACCTTTGCCAAAACCACAAAGATGACTCTGGTCTGAAGTCATCAGCAAGCAGCAGCGGAAGAAGATTTGTACATCTCCTACAACTCAGTTGGACACTACTGTAACTGTTACTTCATGAATTGGTACATAAATATTTGTGAGTATTTGTTTACACATGCACCCCGCAGGGTGAAGCCTAATACCACCTCATTTTGACTTTTTGTATTACCTATTATGCATATTGCTACCACACAGAACTTATTCTGATGAATCTTATTTCTCTCGAACTTAACAAGACTTTTGGCTCCTCGAAAATGTTTGTTCTTTTCATGATTTAATGTTTTGCTGTTTAATGTTTAATGTTTTCATGTTTAAACTCCATGTTTGAATTGGCTTTGGTTTTGAGTCAATACCTAATAGACATTGGTCTGTTGGGGTGGCCCTGCCGGGCCGTACTTTCCCCCTTTCTCTTTTCTCTCCCACTCTTAGCTTCTTTCAATAGCTACTGGTTTCTTTAACTCCCTCTCCCCTGTATTCTTGACTTCCCCAGGAGGAGGTCCACCATTGCAGTACCACCTACTCTCCACATCTATCTTACCCTCTCTCCCTTCTTCCCCTTCCGACTTCCTTCCTTCTCCCCTCTACTTTATACCGTTCGGAGTATTTTCCAATACGGTTATCACAGTTGATTCTGTTGACTGGTTTAAAAAGTTACATATTTTGGTTTTATATATTTGTATTCTCTGATACCACAACTACCACACACACAACATATTTGACCAGCACTCCTTGGTTTCTCTTTATTTATAAAATACCATTAATCTCCACATGTCAACACCACAGTAACCTAGTCAGTTTAGACTTGCTACGCAAAATGTTAAAGGTTATCTCTCTACACAAAAGCGTTCAATAGCCTTCCATGATTTTTACAAGAAGAGAATAGATATCATTATGATACAAGAGACCCACTTTAAAAATCTAATGAACCCTCCCTCTTGAAGCTATATTATGACCAGCATTTTTTGTGCTCCAGTCTGACTAGACATAATGGGGTTTGCATATCCTTTAGAAAGGGCACTTCCTTTGAGCTACTTAATAAATACCTGGATAGAGATGGCCGTTTCCTAATTTTGGTAGGGCTATACTTTGGCAGACCCATAACATTAGCTAATATTTATGCTCTGAACTGTCCTAAACCTCCCTTTTTCCGTAAGGTGATTAATCAGATAATCGATATATCAAAGGGCCCTATTTTCTTAGGAGGCGATCTTAACTTCCCAGTCAATCCTACTTTAGACACATCCTCAGGTAGATCCTACATTAGGAATCCTCAGATAAGAGCCAACTGGCAGGCAATTCGCACTATCCTCTTTTTTGACACCTGGAGGACCACCCACCCATCCACAAAAGATTTTTCCTTTTTTTCAAACCCACAACGCACTTACACACGCATAGACTATGTCCTCTGTGAACAGAGTATGCTCACCTCCCTTGTTGACTCTAGACTACATCATACCACATGGTCAGACCATAGCATGGTATGCTCTACTTTTTTTTGGACCTCTAGACCAGGCCCACAGCAGTGTTGGAAATTAAATGACCAGATTCTCTTAGACCCCTTAATAGTCACTGATGTAATAGAGAAAACTACTGAATATTTTTCCTTTAATAATCACTTAGAAACTTCTGCAATCACCAACTGGGATGCATATAAATGTTTCATAAGGGGGGTGATCATAGGCCACACACATAGGCAGCGCAAACAGCGTGCAGCCCAATTTACCTCTCTAACTTTAGAGTTTAATAACTGTGAAAAAGCATTAAAAAGAAACCCTCAGTCGCAGCTGTTACTGGAGAGATCTCAACTGGCCAGGGAAACTTTAAACCAATACTTAATACGTAATGCACATATGAGAGCAATCACCTCAGAGTCAAAGTTCTTTATTGAAAGCAATAAGGCTGGGCGCCTGCTAGCGAGGTCTCTACGTAAAAAGAGGTATAAAACCTATAAACCAAGATTACAGACCACACTGGAAAAGCTCATTCTAATAATACTGACATTGCTAGCCAGTTCGCACAATACTACACTTCTTTGTACAATCTCCCCTCCTTAAGTTTAGAAGATAAACGTCAATGAATAAACACTTATTTAGAGCAGACCCAGCTCCCCAGGTTATCAAATACCGACATAGAAACCCTTGACAAACAATTTACTCTACAAGAGTTAATACTAGCTATTAAGGACCTGCCACAGGGAAAAGCCCCCGGCCCGGATGCGTTCACTCCTAAGTTTTACCACCATTTCAAATCCCCTCTCTGTCCCCATCTTCTGGAGATGTATACTACTATAGATCAGAGCCCTCGACTACCGTCGACATTACTAGAAGCTACAATATCGGTGATACCCAAACAGGGTAAACCCCCGGATAAAGTAACTAATTATCATTCCATATCGCTAATAAATATCGATATTAAACTATACGCCAAATTACTAGCCACAAGAATTAGCAAATACCTTCCTTCCCTGGTGCATACCGACCAAGTCGGTTTTATCCCGGGACGAGAAGCTAAGGAGAACACCATTAGAATCCTACATACCCTTCTAGATGCCTCTGCCTCTAAGTCACCACTAATAATTCTTTCTACAGATGCCATGAAGGCCTTCGACAGGGTGGACTGGGATTTTTTGTGGTCCACCCTGTCAAAGTTTGGATTTTCACAAACAATGATATCCCGCATACAAGCTCTTTATAGTAACCCCACCGCTTATGTTAATGTTAACGGCATACTTTCCCAAGGGATCCCTATAAACACTGGCACACAGCAGGGGTGCCCCCTGTCACCCCTGCTGTTTGTTCTGGTTGTGGAGGTGCTTGCCTCTAGGATTCGGAGTAATCACAATATACAGGGCGTCCCTTTTGGTGGGTTGCTTCAAAAATGTCTGCTGTATGCGGATGATGTTATATTCTCCCTGCGCTCTCCCCTCACCTCCTTACCGGCCCTAATGGGTGAGTTGGAGGAGTACAAATTGGTCTCCAACTTCTCATTTAATATGGACAAAATCGATGATCTTACCACTACATATTAATGCTGAGGAAACACGTTACATCAAAACACACACCTCCTTCCAGATAGCCAAGAAAATCAAGTATTTAGGTATAGACATATCAGCATTACATACAGAATTTTTTCCCTTAACTATATCGCTTTGCAGGCTGAAACCAATAAACTATTGGAGTCCTGGCATAAACAGGGACAGCTCTCTTGGATGGGACGCATTAATGCAATAAAAATGAGTATTATCCCTAAATTTTTATACTTTTTTCAAGTACTCCCCATAGATATCCCTATACAATTTCTTATACAACAACTAAAACAATTCGACCAGTTTATATGGTCACACAAAAGGCCTAGAGTGGCTAGAGATACTCTGTTCCTTAGGAGGGAGGATGGTGGTTTAGGAGCCCCTAATTTGATGAATTATTATAGAGCAACGCACCTGGCACACATAGTAGCCTGGAAGTATTCCTCCCCCGAAAAGCCCTGGGTGCAGATGGAAACCTATCTAGCGGGTGGGATTAACCTAGGTGATCAATGTTGGATCCCAATAAAATCGAGATCTTCAGAGATTTGGAGCAACTATTATATAGCAGCTACAATTCGCACATGTGATAGATTAATGTCAAGTGATAGACTCTTATCCACGCAAGTATCCCCCCTCACTCCTCTACTTAACAACCCGCTCTTCTTTAAATCTCAGACTATTCAAACACCTCTGATAGCAGGTCACACTTCTAACATACCCACATATACTCTCCTCCATAACGGACTGTTACGTTCACAAGCAGAGATTAGCCGATTACTAGGTCCTCCGTTTCACATGTGGTTCCCCTATTTCCAAGTTAGACACGCCATATTCACTAGTCCGCATAAGGCAAACCTTACCAGACCCCTGACCCCCTTTGAGACACTGTGTACGACTCCTTCAATCAATAGCTCACATATTTCAATAATCTATAAACTACTTAGGGGATCTTTTCCCACTAAAAAACCTGCGTTCATCGCTAAATGGGAAAGAGAGCTTTGCATGCATTTACCAGATACCCAGTAGAGCCGTTTTTTCAAGGAAAACAGAAAAGCATCCCTTTCACTAATTTTAATAGAGCAGAATTTTAAGCTAATGTCAAGATGGTACTTAACACCTCACCGTCTCCATAGCATTTTCCCCAATTCTTCCCCCCATTGTTGGAGACATTGCGGTGAGGCTGGCACCCTTTCCCATGTCTGGTGGTCCTGTCCGCTCTTACTCAAATACTGGAATGCTATTGGCGATAAAATCACAAAAATTCTGGGGAACACTATTAAACTCACAATTAATATGGTCTTGCTGGGCGATATACCAAAAATCCCCTGTTATACAGAAAGAAAATATTACAGATTATGCTTAACTGTGCCAGATGCCTGATACCCAGGTTTTGGAAAAAAGCTGTTTTCCCCTCATATGAGATGTGGTTGAGAGAAGTTAATCATATTTTAGAACTTGAAAAAATACATTACACTTATACTGGTAAACAAGGATTTATTGCAGAATTGATATTCCTTCGGGAACAAGACTTATGTTAGTTACACATAGTTGTGCTGAACCAATGTATTTAACTGAGCTTCTGGTCAGGTGTGTTAAATCACTGAGTTGAGTGGTATCATGAGCTTAAGCTCTTGTTTTATTTTTCCTTATGTTCTTATTTGTGTTTGCTGTTAAATTGTGAATGTAAAAGAAAAAATTTCATTTTATTGCTACTTCATAAAACTGTACCAAACTTGATATCAATAAAAAGAATTATTGCAAAAAAAAAAAAAGTAATGCAGAACACTGTTATATTCCACACATCCATTGGCTGCACACTCTAGTGACCTATTTATAACTGTCCCTAATTGGCCACAGCAGAGAAGGTAACCTAAGTTACAACATGGCAGCTTCCATTGTTTTATAGGCCCTAAAATGTTGCGCTTATTTTGTCAATATTTAAACATGTTATCCTAGGACTAATCTTTCCTTTGAATGCATCATTCTATCTAGCATTTATTTAGTGTGTAATGTCCTTTTAATTAACTTAGTACATATATTATATTCTTCTAATCTAATCTCTCTTTAAAGCAGGCAGTAGCACAAACATTATTATATTATATATTATATATTAGCAAAAAATAGCAAATGTCTCTCAGTGTGGACACACAGAAGACACAGGTACTGCTAGCAAAATGATACACACTGATCTGAGGCTGGAAACATTAGCCAGTAACTTAAAATTCCCTCCTTGACTTCAATCCCTCTCCTTGTGAATGCGGAATCGGCAGGAAACTTTGCAAGCTTCCACTGACAGGCTGATAGAATCTACCCATCTATCCACTGCTTCTTCCTGGATTCATTCATTGGATAAAGTCTGCCTGCATCATAAAACGCAGCATCCAAAAATGAAAAAAAAAAAAACGAAATGAAAAAGAAAATAATGCGCAATTATTTTCGTTATTGTTTCAGTTTAGTTTCCAGAAGGTTGCGTTTTCGATATGCCATTTTCATTATGATCTTTCATTCTTCCGAAAATGAATGTGCATCCTTAATGGATAGGCTGTTAGTCTTCTTACTAAAGCCCTGATTGGCTCCTACATTTAAGGTAAATAGTGGGTGAAGTTTTGGCTATTGAAAATTATTGTAGAAAAAAAGGAAAATGTTAAGAATTATTCTATAGCAGCACAACATAAATGTCTTGTAATTATAAGATGTTTACTGTCCATTTAATGCAGTTTATGTGGGGCATAGCATCTTAAAAAAAAACATTTTTTTCTAATGGTTTGGAAAGGTCATGTCTGAGATTTCTTCCTCATTCAATGGGTTTAAAACTATATCACAATCAATACAAAACACTTTTCAGTGCTCCTCTAATTGAGTGTACCAGAATATTCTGTCGGATAATCGTGATAATGCTTACATTCAAATGATGCAATTAAATAGGCATATGGTACCTGCTACTTCACCTGTACTGGCGCCATTGAAAGTGGTGCATTACTTATGCTCTATGAACTGTAAAATAGTTGACTACTTTATCTCTTATCCTCTTGACTGTAAGCAGTAAGCAGTGACTGTTAAGTCGTTAATACAGTCTAATGACAATGTGGTGATGAGTCTATGAGGCCTATTTATTAAAGGTCTTGCGGACCTGATCCGACAGTGCGGATCAGGTCCGACAGATGTCGCTGAATGCGGAGAGCAATACGCTCTCCGTATTAAGCATTGCACCAGCAGCTCTTGTGAGCTGCTGGTGCAACGTCGCCCCCTGCAGATTTGCGCCAACCGGCCGCCAGCAGGGGGTTGTCAATCAACCCGATCGTACTCGATCGGGTTGAATTCTGGCGATGTCTGTCCGCCTGCTCAGAGCAGTCGGACAGGGTTATGGAGCAGCGTTCTTTAGACCGCTGCGTCATAACTGCTGTTTCTGGCGAGCCTGCAGGCTCGCCAGAAACACGGGCCCTTGAGCTCCTTTTGGAGCCTGATAAATGGGCCTCTATAAGTGAACAACTAGTACCAGAGCATACAGGAATCCAGCATACTCTGATAACAGCATAACCTAATGCATTTTTGGGTATCTCATGCAGAGAGAGTATTGCCATTTTCCTCTATATCCATTAAACTGTTTTAATTCCTTGGTTGCAAGAGAGGAATGAATTGCAGATAGCAGTGATAAAGTTAATGCGCTGCACAGTACATGAAAAGTAGAGCACAAAAACATGAAAGTGGGCATAGAAGTTGGTGTCAACCACTCACTTCACTCCAGTGTAGCAGAATAGCTAGGTCAGCTTAAAGGGACATTATACACTCATTCTTTCTTTGCATAAATGTTTTGTAGATTATCAATTTATATAGCCTATAAAGATTATTTTTTTTTAATTATTTGTTTTGCTTATTTTTAAATAACATTGCTCTGATTTTCAGACTCCTAACCAAGCCCCAAAGTTTTAGGAGAATACCGAGGTATACCTACTCCAGCTTGCTCCTGTTTATGTAAAGGGTCTTTTCATATGCAAAAGAAGGGGGAGGGGAGAGTGTCTTATTTCCCACTTGCAGTGAGCTTTCCAGCTACCTTTTCAACAGAGCTAAACTGAGAGCTTCTAAGTAAGTTTTTAAATGGTTTTATACTGGATTTTTATATCAGTATCTGTGCATCTTATTCTTTATAGTAGTGTCTATTACATGCAGTTATATGAACATTTGTGCATACTGTCCCTCTATTAAAAAAAAAAAAATACCTAAATGATCAGCACTAGTCATACGCAGCAACCTTTAACTCTCTATTTTCAATGTTGAAAATGTAACAATAATATTCTAATCAGGAGCACTACTTAGGATTTTGTATGATATGAAGTGTTGTCATGCAGTAGCAAACACTATTAAATGCAAATAACTCAAATTCTTCACATTTTCAGCAGTGATGGAATTAATTAAAGGGACATGAAACCTAACATTCGTCTATTAAGATTCAGATAAAGCATACCATTTAAAAAAAAATCAAATTTACTTCTGCTATAGAATTTTCTTAGTTCTCTTGGTATCTTTTGTTGAAAAGCAGGGACATAAGCTAAGGATTTTCACATGTCTTGAGCATTATATGGCAGCAGTTTTGTAAGAATGTTATGCATTTTCAAGATGGTAGTTGGTAGCAAAATAGTGCTCCAGACACTTACCTTCAAAAGTAAATACCATAGGAATAATTCAGATTTGATAATAAAAGTAATTTGAAAATTTGTTAAAAATTGTATGCTCTGTCTGAATCACAAAATATTTTTTTGTGATTTCATATCTCTTTATCCTTTGTTGCAGAGAAAGCTGAACTTGCATCCTTTTGACCTGACTTTCTCTACAACATTCTACATATATGTGTGTGTGTGTGTGTGTGTGTGTATATATATATATATTTCCTAGTGCATATAAAAGTTATGTTTACAGTCAGGGGTCAAGTCCTACAAAAAAAAAAAAAACATGTGAGGGAAATCATCAAGACTTCCACCCCTCACAATTTAAATTGTTATATATATATATATATATATATATATATATATATATATATATATATATATATATATATATATATATACACACACTGTATTTATATGTATATAATCTATACACTTTGATAATTAAAGCAAATTAAATACAGTCAAGGGTATAATGGTTGCCTTTGGGCCTGAGAATCCTCCTCTATTACAGAGTCTCACCAACCTAAGGTGCAATAGTCCTATTTCTGCTGAGGGGAACTAAATAACCCCAGAGTAAGCCAGACATAAATGTAAGAACCATGTGTTACACACATTGCGGGGTGATCACACAGAAAGACCACTGACAGGCTTGCATTTATTTTATTGTAGGAAGTGTTACTGCCTATTACTAGAGGTTCTCACTATCCCTCTTAACAGACTGTATTTCAGCTCCACCCACCAGCAGCAGCAGTGTTTACTGAAGCATTTCTTTTCTCTGTCCAGGGGGAACTTTGTTCCTCCTGCAAAAATAGTGCAGGACCTCCGTTCCTATGCATTCCCACTCGACTTGACCCCAGTTTACCTTTACTGTAGTCTATTAAGTGTGCAATAGCATTATGCCTTAAAAAAACAAAACGAATGTTCATACCTTAAATAATAAAAAAAAACAATTTATTGTTAAAAAATACTAACCATCACCTGAGCCTTCAGTGAGTCGTAATGTTTTTGCTGGTGATGTGTGTATATATGTGTTTACATGGGTATTTATGTTGGAAAAATGTCTCCAATAGACTTGATTGACATAGATTTGCCACAAACCTTCACAAAAAAAATGCAATATCTGCAAAGTGCAATAATGTGAAGCACAATGAACAAGGTATATATATATATATGGGTACAAAGAATTTTACAGCCCCTGTATATCCACTATGACAGAAAATATGTATGTATAAAAATGTGGATACAAAATAATAAGCTGAACAGTTCATGTAAGTCTTTAAGGTGTATTCAATCAGTGGTGAATCTCTGAACTTCAGCTGATATAAAGTAATAGGTGGTATTCAATACCCTTACCAGATATTACCCTAATCTAATGAGGTAAGTATGCCGCACTGGGGGTATGTGTAGATAGTTGGATCTCCTCTTTGCATCCGAATCAGATGGCTATTCCAGTTTCGTTAGCCTCCTGGAGTATGTGGGGATGTACTTCTGGTGGTGAAGATATCCCGCAAGCTTCCTGTGTAGGTATGTGGTTAGCCTCTTGGAGTGCTTCTCTGTCCCGGTATAAACATTCTCCAGCGTAAGGATACCCAGGGAAACAAGAGAGAGTATATAGTGTAATACAGCTTTATTCACAATAAGGCAATTAAAATGCAATTCACATAGCACTCACATTTAACATCCTCAAACAAAATGAGGTATGTATATAGCATATAGGACCTTAATAGGTCCCTCCACGAGTGGATGTCAGATAGAATTCCGAAATTCCTGTTAATAACTCCGTGGAGAAAACCCACACAGCTGACAGTTAATATCAATAGAGATATAGGCACTAAAAAGTTATTTGTATTTTAAAAATAGCGCTAGATAACTAGCTAAAAGGAGGCACAACAATGTCTAAAATCAAGTAAACAGTAAAAATATATAGTATAAAATAAATATTCCCTGACGCGTTTCAAAGGTTGTTCTAGATAAATCCTTCTTCTTCAGAGGGGTGTAAAACGCTGGGCCGTAATCACCATTTTTGTACGCTTAGGGCGGGGCACGCCCACCGCGTATGATAGGTCATACATGCCAGTGTGTAGTGACGTAATACGTTCATCTGGCAGCGTGTGTTATTAAAGGATATTGTAGCACTGCGTAGATACTATGGTGTCTAAGGTGGTAGGGCAAGACATTTATCATGTGACCTGATGTTGTTGCATGCTAATTCGTTAGAATAGACCGAGGCTTATGGGATATGTAGTTTTTTAGTCTACCCCAAATTACACTTGAGATTCTTAAGTAGTGTTGTTACTTTCTATAATATGGTGATTTAAAAGGAATATAAAAGTTCTCTATAGTGTGTTGTAATAAACTTAGTACTATGATATTTGTTTATGTATATAAATTTTGTTAATATTTTTAGGAAAACGATGTATTGAGAATATGTCTCCTGAACTTATTGTCCCCATCAGCGCCACCGTACCTGGCTTAATTATTGATAATTGCTGTGGTTTATACAGAGCATATATTATGTATATTATACATCGGAAAGCAATGTGTAGAGACATTTAGAATATTATAAGTTTGCATATTATAAATTACCTAATAGATTGTCCTATAGTATTATTATAGATTGAATACAATATAGTGTATATAAATTTTTTTATTTTTCTTTAGAGGGTACAGGCTTTTACGCCCTCAACATTTTTTAGGACATCGCCCACAACCTCACATCCCTCACACCCAGGTGAAACAGTCATACAACCACTCTCCCAATTACAGGAGACAAGAATACACTACCCGCACACAGACACACCCCCAGCCATATCCTCTCCAAACATATCAACAACCATACCATATACACAATTGGCATCACAAACAGAGCAATCAGAACCCTCTGCTCAGGGAACCTCACACACCTCTCCTATTGGAGGAGAATACAAACATCCCACATTGGAGAATAAAATCACATCACCAGAAAAGAAGAAGAAACGAGTCAGAAGAAGGGGATGTAGAGCAGGGAGACGAATGCAATCAAAAAAGAATAAGGTCAACCAAGATGTAAAGTCTAAATCTATTGACTCATACTCTGAAGTAAAACTATTTAATCTATCAAAACATAAAACCTTCTCATTGGAAGAACAAAACCTTTTAAAAAAAGGTCTAGCATTCGCCCCTACAAAGGGACCTAATCCCTTCAACCTCTTCATTGACCTGCATAAATATATTAGGAAGTTAACCCTTAACCGGCACTTCCAAAAAATACAAAAAGACAGACTAACAAATCTGAATACCGTAGTCCCATCTTAACTAGATGACAATGATCTAAACGTTTTAATAGATCTTGAGTCCTTATTAAATGAAAATGATAATCCAATCACTAATGATAACGCCCTCCTCACTCCAACTTCAGACCTACATCTACATTTTTCCCTACACAATCTAAAGGGAACTATATTCCTGTTTTTGAAAAATTAGTCCAAGAAGATTTGCTACAAATGTGTGAAACATATAAAATAAAAAATTATAATCTTACAAAGAAAGAGAAAATCACACTAAAACAATTTAAAGATGATAACGAAATAGTAATAAGGGAAGCTGATAAGGGAGGAGGTATCATTATACAGGATAGAGCAGATTACATCCAGGAAGCAAAGAGATTATTGGGTGACAATAATACATACAAACCACTTAAGACCGATCCAACAGACTTTTACCTAAGAGAATATAAAAATCTCCTAGATACTGCGAAATATGAAAACATACTCAATAACTATGAATTTCTATTTCTATCTATCACTAATCCTAAAGTAGCTACTTTTTACCACACACCTAAAATACACAAAAGCAATATCAATCCTCCGGGAAGACCCATCATTGCAGGGATAGGTTCGCTTACTACCAAACTATCAGAATATATTGACTCATATCTTCAACCTCTAGTGCCTAAACTCAAATCACACATCAGGGACACCCCAGATACCATAAGCAAATTATCTAATATCATATGGAAAGATAACTATTGCTGGCTCACACTGGACGTCAGCTCTTTATATACTAATATTCCCCATAGTAAAGGAATAGAAGCACTTGACTATTGGCTTAATAAACTCTCCAATTTAGAACAAAACAAAATCGAATTCATAAAAGATTCAGCCAAGTTTATTCTAGAAAAGAACTACTTTACCTTCAATAATGAATACTATCTACAAACAGGTGGCAAAGCTATGGGGACGAAATTCGCCCCTAGCTATGCCAACCTCTATATGGGTATGTGGGAAGATAAATATATCTGGAATAATAACCCTTTCATAGACAACATCAAGACATACCACCGTTTTATTGACGATATTATAGTAATATGGGAATATAATAACAACAGTACAGTTCAAGATTTTGTTAACTTCATTAATACTAACGATTTTAACTTAACATTCACGGACAAAACAAACCCCAAAGAAATTGAATTCTTAGACCTCATACTTTATCAAGAAAAGAACACTGTTCAAACAAAATTATATAGCAAAGCTACAGACAGTAACAGTTACCTAATGGCCAATAGCTGCCACCATCCAGCATGGATACAAAGTATACCATATGGACAATTCCAGCGTATAAAAAGGAATTGTTCCAGACAATCTGATTTTCTACTTGAATCTAAAATTCTAACAAACAAATTACTAAATAAAGGCTATAAAGTGGATAACGTACACAAAGCCTTTACTAAGGTTAACAAAATGAATATAGATACATTACTAAAAAACACTAAGAAAAACACCAAAAAACAAAAGGATATACCATTAATGATCATGACATATAATGAAGGAGCTAAAGCTATCAAAACCATCTTAAACAAACACTGGCATATTTTAAAAAAAGACACCTTGCTAAATGAAGTGACTAAGAATAACACTAAATTGGTTTTTAGAAAGGGTATGAATATGAGAGCCACTATCGCCCCAAGCAAACTTAAATCATCAACAAAGATAGAAAAAACTACCAATTGGTTACAAAATAAGACAAAGGGTTTTTTCAAATGTAATCGGCTTCACTGTGAGGCCTGCAAACATCACTATAGTAAAAACAAACCTACTAAAAATATTATTTCATCCTCAAACAACAAAAGCTGGGAATTTGATTCACAAACTGCAGAACAGATCATGTGGTGTACCTTATTGAATGTGATTGTAAGCTCCAATATGTAGGACGCACCACTAGACCCTATAAAACTAGACTTTTAGAACATATTAGAAATATAGAAAACAGTTTAAAAAAACATAGTGTCTCAAATCACTTCCGTTTAATACATGATTCTAATCCCTCATGTCTAAGAGGCACTATACTTGAACACATTAAAGATCCTCCAGAAGGAGTAAGTAGGGAACTACATTTAAGACGCAGGGAAACACAGTGGATCCATAAATTAGATTCTATGACTCCTAAAGGTCTTAATAAGGATATAGATATAGCAGCCTTCCTCATTTAGTCGTTTCCACACTCATATGCTCCTTTTCTATACATATACCTTTAGACACTATAGGAAAATAATTCACATCCACTTGCATTTAGGGATGCTAAGATAAGAGTCTACTCTATTATACTACTATGCATTTGTTAACAGTTTCTAGCAGACTCTAGATCATACCAACTATGAGCCTCTAGTACTGTATACATTAATTGTCCTAGGACTCTATGTCAATAGAAGTTTAATGTGTATAAGTAAAACTGTATATATATATATATATATATTCTTCATTTCCATAAATGGTTTAACTCTTGTATAAAAAACACTTTACTGTGTGCAGAAAATTACCATTACCAACACAGAGCATATATGCTATACAAAGGAATATATATCTACTTCATGCTAATACATATAAATCTTTTAATACTTTTTACTTTCCTGCATATGAGGGTGTAAAAGCCTGTACCCTCTTTTAAAAAAAAAAATATATATATATATATATATATATATACACTATATTGTATTCAATCTATAATAATACTATAGGACAATCTATTAGGTAATTTATAATATGCAAACTTATAATATTCTAAATGTCTCTACACATTGCTTTCCGGTGTATAATATACATAATATATGCTCTGTATAAACCACAGCAATTATTAATAATTAAGCCAGGTACGGTGGCGCTGATGGGGATAATAAGTTCAGGAGACATATTCTCAATACATCGTTTTCCTAAAAATATTAACAAAATTTATATACATAAGCAAATATCATAGTACTAAGTTTATTATAACACACTATAGAGAACATTTATATTCCTTTTGGATCACCATATTAAAGAAAGTAATTACACTACTTAAGAATCTCAAGTGTAATTTGGGGTAGACTAAAAAACTACATATCCCATAAGCCTCGGTCTATTCTAACAAATTAGCATGCAACAACGTCAGGTCACATGATAAATGTTGTGCCCTACCACCTTAGACACCATAGTATCTACGCAGTGCTACAATATCCTATAATAAGACACGCTGCCAGATGAACGTATTACGTCACTACACGCTGGCATGTATGACCTATCATACGCGGTGGGCGTGCCGCCGCCCTAAGCATACAAAAATGGCGATTACGGCCTAGCATTTTATACCCCTCTGAAGAAGAAGGATTTATCTAGAACAACCTTTGAAACGCGTCAGGGAATATTTATTTTATACTATATATTTTTACTGTTTACTTGATTTTAGACATTGTTGTGCCTCCTTTTAGCTAGTTATCTAGCGCTATTTTAAAAATACAAATAACTTTTTAGTGCCTATATCTCTATTGATATTAACTGTCAGCTGTGTGGGGCTTCTCCACGGAGTTATTAACAGGAATTTCGGAATTCTATCTGACATCCACTCGTGGAGGGACCTATTAAGGTCCTATATGCTATATACATACCTCATTTTGTTTGAGGATGTTAAATGTGAGTGCTATGTGAATTGCATTTTAATTGCCTTATTGTGAATAAAGCTGTATTACACTATATACTCTCTCTTGTTTCCCTGGGTATCCTTACGCTGGAGAAAGTTTATACCGGGACAGAGAAGCACTCCAAGAGGCTAACCACATACCTACACAGGAAGCTTGCGGGATATCTTCACCACCAGAAGTACATCCCCACATACTCCAGGAGGCTAACGAAATTGGAATAGCCATCTGATTTGGATGCAAGGAGGAGATCCAACTATCTACACATACCCCCAGTGCGGCATACTTACCTCATTAGATTGGGGTAATATCTGGTAAGGGTATTGAATACCACCTATTACTTTATATCAGCTGAAGTTTGGAGATTCACCACTGATTGAATACACCTTAAAGACTTACATGAACTGTTCAGCTTATTATTTTGTATCCACATTTTTATACATATTTTCTGTCATAGTGGATATACAGGCGCTGTAAAATTCTTTGTACCCATATCTACTCTTACTGACTGGGGTTACTCATCTCATCCAGTATTTGTCTTATATAGCTGCCTCTACTATCCTACTCCTTCTTGACTAGCGCCACTTACAGAGTATCGCTTTTGTCTACTCAGTGTTCTGAATAGCCTCATTCTACTTGTACCTCTCTCTCTCTCTCTCTCTCTATATATATATATATATATATATATATATATAAATATACTTTGAATACCATATAATATAAACATTGAAGTATATTCAGCAACTCAGGAGTTAAACTAAATAGTCTTGGAAGAGTTCTATTAAGAAAAAAGATGTGCAGTTCCCGGTTTTGTATGGAAGTTGTAAAAGCAGGTATAACAGCAATCTCCACAGTCTCCTTAGTTATTATAAATTGCCATCATGTGTGGTACAGAGATAAAATGTTTAGAGCAACAAGTGTCACAAATGAAGCTCTATTTTTTTTTTATCTCACTCAAGCATGATCAATATTCTATTTTTTGTCTGAATCTATTTTTATCACTCAAGCAATAGTCTATGGGGTGCTGCTAACATACTACATACTGCAGGTGTGCTAAATCCCACACATAATATACTTAAATGGGGCACTCAGCAAAAGTCCTGTTGGATAATACTTGGCTAAGTGCTAAGCCGACGGGCTTCTAAGCACAGGGTACACTAAGCAGATGGATCACAAGAAGTGGAGTTCTTCACAAGTTCTGTGCTATACTATTATAAATAATAATGGTTTACAACAGACAGGCCTGCCCTTTGGGCAGGGCAAGAGGGGCATCCCACCAGGGCCCCATGCTTTGGGGGGCCCCACACTTTCAGGGGTAAGGGTATGAGAAGGTGCAATGAATATCCTGAATAAATGTATTTATGGTATCAGGAGGTGTAATATATACTGTTATTTTTATATAGGTAACACTGAATGTTGAAACAGGGGTGGGCCATACAGGGGGAAGGGAAAAAAGGGGAGGGGAAGAAGAACACTGGGCCGTAGGTCCCCCCATAAATTTGTCTTGCCCAGGGCCCCTCAAATGCTAAGCTTGTCCCTGACTCCACGTCTCAAAAAGCACTACATTTTACAGAAGAATTTTGGATTGAACTTGAGGTCAACACCTAACTCATAATACAAGCACAGTGAGCACGTTAATAGGGGTCTCTGGACAATCCTTTAAAAGTATAGGGTCCATTAAAAAAAAAAATGTTTTAACCATCCTCTTGTAATACCTGAATGTGCTTTATTCTTAGCACAAGAGCAAGCACAAGATAATGTACCCTGTGCAATTGGTTGTGCTCCATTTATAATCTAGCCCAATATGTTCTTGCATTACTTGACTGTTATCAACACCTCAACAAAGAGTTGCAAATAAGCTAAAATCCATATAAAAACACACAAGTAAAGTTTTAATTCATGCTCATGGATTTAGTTTAAAGACTATAACAGATATATGAACTATGTTGTAACTGTATGTGAAGATAGCATATTCCTATGAAAAATGCAAAAAAAAATTGCTGATAAACAATTAATTTGCCTTCTGGTACATGGAGTTTATCTAGATGTGTTTTAAGGTGCACATACACAGTAAAAGCTTTTTTATGAAAAATGTATAGCTTTTTTAGAAACATTTCACCTATACATTTATTTCAATTAAACATTAAAATGCACTGATGTGCATTTCACTTTTGACTTGATGGTTCTTTAAACAAAAGTGATGGTCCAACTATTTTAATTTCCCTCATCTAACTCTTCATTAACATCTTTCTCGGTCTTGCAGTCCTCACCTCCTGTTTCTCAACCTCCTACCATTATAGATTGTAAGTTCCCACAGGAATAGTGCCCTCAATTCCTCCTGTATGTGTTTGTCAAATTTTGTTCTATCTCTTACAAGTTTTATATCACTGTTTTATTTAAATGAATTGTACCCATGTACAGCGCTGGGGAATATGTTGGCGCTTCATAAATAAAGTATAATAATAATAATAAGGTATTCTCTCTCTCTCTGTTTCTCTCCCTCTCTCTGTTTCTCTCTCTCCAGTGAACACACTGCATGTGCTTATTTGCATGCCGCACCCATTGTTTGCTCAAGTGTGATAGATACTATCTTTTGAGTTGGAAGCAGGTTTCCTTATTTATTTATTTTTTTAAGACTGACAAATAATATAGTGTTTTTCTTTATTATTCTTTTTCACAGTGAAATGATGTTCTTGATCAAAATCACCACATTCACCATGTAAATAAATGAAAAACATCAAGTTTACATCTTACTGCGGCCTGGGAAACAAGGTCTTTCCCTTTTAGACCAACTCACAAAAAAAGTTTTTTATGATAGTGCTTTATTTACATATTTAGAGAAGGCCTGGAAGTTCATAACACTCAAACTTAGGTTTCATATGTATCTTTATATTATAGCTTTTTTATGGTAATAATGCCAGTCTCTGAGAATAATTGTTGCAACATTTGAAGATTCATTTTACTATACTATCAAACAGAATAACAATTTATCAATTAATAAAGAAAGCAAAAATATTTGGTTTATATGGAAACATATTAATTTTAAAGTCTACATCTTTATTTTATAAGTATTACCATAAATATTTTCTTTACATGAAAAACCTGCTTTATATATTTGTATTGTAAGGTAACGTGTTATTTTTAAATTCTGAAAAACATATTTTCATCACTCCATTGTATTTATTTATTTATTCTGGTTTATATCATGGGATTGTCTACTTGACACTATATAGAACATCTAGCTAATTTTCTTTTTTAGGAACTGATAAAAATGCTGAGTAAGTTATGTTACTAACCTGTTTCCTGGCAAATACTACATTTAAATGTACAAATCCTCTAAAAGGTATGCATTTATATTTTAGCTTCACTTCATGGAATGGTTTGTACTAAATCTTTGTCACACTTTAATCCATAGAGGACTTATGATTTACTCTCGGTAAGATAAGTTATATCTTGCCCTATAGCCTTCCTGACTATGAATATTTCATAGTGGTAAATAGTTGGTATTATGTATGTTGGAAGTTTGCTTTTTAAGTACATTGGATATGCAGTTAAACATACTCATAGTACTAATTCCCTTATATGAAATTTAAAAGTCAGTAATAGGACAATTTATAATTTGTAATGTGTATGTATTGCACATACCTGACATTTTTTCTGTTAAAGTTCACACTAAGGGAGTTTTTTTTCTAAATAGTACCTTATATTTAAACTATTGGATGTCATGGCTATAATTGTTACAGAATAAGTTAATAAATTATCATGTCTGCAAATAGAAATTTCAGGTGTAATGCATACTGGTAAACTAAAGAATGATTTAATTTATTTCAACATTTATTTTAACAGGTGTGAAAATTATATTATTTTAATATAGTTACATATTACTACAGCAAGTTTTAAAATAATTTGGTGTAAGTAGTAAATAAGGGGGGGGGAAACTATTTGAAAAAAAATATGCAAAAAATATTTGACATCAGAACACAAATCTTTATAAACCAGAACGTTATTAGAATTATAGACTAGACAACATGCTTTAGATGAAAATATTAATATATTACATTTCTTTTTTATATATTTTAATTTATTTTTATTTCGAATTTACAGGCGTCTTTTTTTTAAGCAACAGTTTGTATCAACTGAGGAAACACCAAGCATTCAGTAATGAACAAAAACACAGAAACTGGCAATTAGCAACTGTTTAAATACAGATCACTGATACAGATTAATCTCATTACGTAGACAGCACCTACTAGGAAGAAAACAACAAACATTGCCTCCCTTGCTATAATTATATTATTTGCTGTTAAATTCAATTTAACAGTTCCAGTTGAAAATACTAACATTTTCATTAGCACTCACCAGAAACAACAAATGCACACAAACAAAGACTTGCAAGGAAAAAAGCAATTAGATTAGAGTTTTATATACGCAACAAAGATTCATTCATTAAATGAAAAATAAATGTGCCGAAATCGGATTCTATTCATTGCATTTAATCTTTTGAAAATAAAGTTACATTAAAATGTGTGTGTGTGTATATATATATATATATATATATACATATATATATATATATATATATATACAAATGGATAGATAGATGATAGATAGATAGATAGATAGATAGATAGATAGATAGATAGATAGAGAAATATATAGATATAAATTGAAAGATAGATGACGTACAAGTGAGTTGCCAAGTTTTTTTTTCCCAGTCTCTTTCACCTCCTGCTTAATTCAGGATTATGTCTGGCACCTATCCTTATGCAAATGAACATTTAATTAATGACAGTGCTTATTAGATACAAAGCTTTCTTATCAGTGCATAGTTTACCTGACAAATCCCTTTTCTATCCAGTTCTGTCCCAGCACAAATCTTCATTCTTTTTCTCTCCATCGTCTTTCCTGCAAGGTGAAGTGATCCTGCATAATCCCAAGAAAAATGTTGCTTTTCTTATAGAACCACTTTACCTCTTCCCCCCTTATAAATCAGACTAATGGAGCCCAGTAGATTAGATTGATCTTTTTTTTTCAGTGTGGTTTCTTCAAGGATTTGACTGACATGCTTGCTGGTTAAGAATCCAGACTTCAAGGGATTCTACTTCGGATTCTAAGTTTTTAACCTATTTTTTTTGTTAGCTTTAACAAATTAGTTTATCCTGTACAGAGGGAAAACTCATTTCTTTGCAGAATGCATCTAGAATACAATCTAATGTCTGATTCAAATCTTCTGTAACAAATCAGATGACATCTAAGCTTGGATGTCACAAGAAGAGACAATGACAGTTCACTTATCCCTTAGAAAGAATCAATTCCCCCACAATGCATCTGTCAGACAACTCTCACTCAGTTAAAAGCAATTTTTTTTTTTTTTTTTTTTTTGCTGTCTGACACTGTAATTGCTGTGAAATTTGCAATGAACGTTTCACAAGAACTCCCCTGAACCATGATGAAAACTTAACTTTTTCAAAAAATAAAAAGCTGACAGGAAAAGGTATAAAAGAAGTCTTTTCTTTTTAAATTCATGCTTTCCTGGGATAGGAATTCTTTCCTATCATCATCAAACTATTCAATAGAGTGTACATTACTTTCCATTTATTTCGTCAATCAGATTAAATAAAAGTTCTCCTTCAAAATGTCCTTTACACGAGAGCTGTTTATGATGTCCTGCCTGCAACTACTTTAATGCAGTATTATATCACCCACTGCAGGCAGACAAACAAAATATATAAACATCCTAAATGTGATAAACGATTACCTCAGTCTCAGTAAAATAATCTTACAGCATATTCGATTGATTTGTTGCACAGAAATGAGTAATACAGATCTTTCTATTTACCTTAAAGACTTTTTTTTTTATTTGTGGATTAAATGACACACATGCACATGTACACAGACTTATGACTTTGTAGATTTAGTAATAATCTTTCAGTCTATCACATTGCGAAGAAATGTGTCTTTATGATTACATCATTTCATGAGTCTCTGCTTTCTCTTCATTAAGATTTCCAAATTAACGCACTGAGAACACTTACTGGGCCTACACAAATAAAGACAAATTCATGGGTTCATAGTACTCATAAAGGAGTCCAGGTTTTACAGTTGCTACTAGGCCGTGCCTGGCTATATTTATATGCATATTTTTAATATATATGTAGTTATACATTTGAGTGTGTGTATTTTAAAATAACTTTATTTAAAGTGTAAAAACCATGGAGGAGGTTACTGAATGGTAGAACAGGGTCATGTCCAAGTTTTTGCATTTTGCCTGAAGTCCAGATATTCTTGTGACCCTGCATAAATTATATGCATATTGCAGAATATAACATAGTTTTTGCAGTTCATGCACAAAAACAATAAAAATTATATAAGAGAGGAGTATTCATTCAAAGTGAATGAAAAATATCTCTTTCATTTCTATTATTAAAGGGACATGTAAGTCAAAATTAAACATTAAAGATTGAGATAGAGCCTGTGATTATATATATATATATATATATATATATATATATATATATATATATATATATATATATATCTCAATATACTTCTAATTTAAAATATACCTCTTTATCTTAGTATTTTCTTTTCCTGAAACTTAGCACCATCTAGAAAGGCTAAGGAGTGTGCATGTGTAGTATTATTACCAACATCGATACAAATACATCTGCAATAAAGCACTTAAAGGGGCATATTACTTTTTTTTCTATCATGTAGACGAATTACCAGAAGTTGAACATTTTAAGCATATTTTTTTGAGTAAAAAGGGACTAGTGAAAGCTGTTTGAAATTTAAGTTGAAAATAAAAGTATTCAAATGATTACGTACTAGGGACTCTACTTCTTACTGGCTGATATAAAAAAAATGTTGGCATGGAGAGAAATCAGGGAAAATCTTTGCATATATATATATTTAGCAGTAAATTGTAATGTTTGTGTCTTTCCTTCATACCCTGAACACCACCTAGCTAGATAAACCACTCTCATGATAACATTTGCTATTCTAACACTCTTTAAGGGAACACCCAATACTGACTAGAGAGAGCAGAGAGTTTTAGATCATTGGGCCCTTAGACAGAACACAAAACAAAAAATGAATATATATATATATATATATATATTATATCCCTTTAAAACATATGCACACTCCTAAGCCTATCTTATTATGATTGCTTGGAAAGGAGCAACATTTTAACAAAGATCTAAACCCTTTAAATAGAATGGAGTCACTAAACCTAACCTACATAGCTCTCCAAAAGTTGGTGGAGACATCTCAACCATGCCAAATAATAGTCTAGGGAGAGGAAGGTTTTTTAAAGGGACAGTGTATTCAAAATTAAACTTTCATGATTCAGATAGGGCATGCAGTTTTAAACAATGTTCCAATTTACTTATATCATCAAATTTGCTTTGTTCTTTTGGTATTCTTTGTTTAAAGCTAAATCTAGGTAGATTAATATGCTAATTTCTAAGCCCTTGAAGACTGCCTCATTTTTGAGCGCTAGTTCATGTGTGCCATATAGATAAAAATTCTGAAGTAGAATGTCCCTTAAAGTATATATTTTTATATATATATATATATATATATATATATATATATATATATATATATATATATATATATATATATACAGACTCACACACACACATACATATACATATACATGCACACATTGCATTTTTTTGTCGGGGTACTCACCGATACTGAGTACAACCACCTCTGACAACTCATAACAGGTAACATTTTTAATAATACTATATATTCTTTAGTTTTCACAATAGGAAGCTGCACAATACATAAAACATTTTTAAAGAAACCAGATATTCAGAGTAAAATAAACTATTGGTGCCTTGCTGCATGGAGGTTTATATAAAAAAATGTAATAGTGAAAAGAAACACAAAAGTAAACCTTGCCCAGCATCCCCATATTTAGCAAATAATTTAAACAAAAGCAGGAATATCTTTTTCCCCGGATGCAACACAGTGACAGCTTACAAATGATTATTTATATAAATATTAATTTATTAGGGCACAACAATACGAGTCCCTGTTTATCGTTTGGGACTATCTCAAGGCGATGGTGCTCTGACTTTTTATTTGGGACATTTTCCTTGCTGGTAATTTTCCTTGATATGCTCTTTAAACAGGGATTGCTGTTGTAAGCTCTGTAGTAATTTTGTGCCCTAATAAATTAATAGTTATATGATTAAGCATTTGCAAGCTGCTACTGTGTTGCATCCGGGTGGAACTATATACTACCCCTACTATGGTTTAAATTATAATTATTGTTATGCTGGGCAAGGTTTACTTCTGTGTTTCTTTTGGCTAATAATAATTAAATTTATTTATATATATATATAACAACAATTAAAATTATGGGGAGGCGAAAAGTGAGTTTAAAATCCTCCACTAAATACAAAATATAGAGAAAATAACTCATTGTGTAAACCATTTGTAAATTTACAAATAGATTTGTAAATGGTTTACACAATGAGTTATTTTCTCTCTCTCTCTCTCTCTCTCTCTCTCTCTCTCTCTCTCTCTCTCTCTCTCTATATATATATATATATATATATGTATATATATATATATATATATATATTATATTATATTTATATGTGTGTGTGTGTATATATAATAATAATATAATCAAAGTATTAAAGGTTATTGTGATATACACCTATATATACACCTGGTGGATTTGTTTAATCATCATAAACACTGCTGCTAATTATGACAAGTGAGTAACTGATATATATGTGTGTGTGTGTGTGTGTGTAAATATATATATATATATATATATATATATATATATATATATATATATATATATATATATATATATACAGGTGGCCCTCGTTTTACAACGGTTCAATTTACACCGTTTCAGAATAGCAACCTTTTTTCCAGTCATGTGACTACTATTGAAAAGCATTGAGAAGCAGTGCATTTATTAAAATAGCCAGTAGGTGGAGCTGTCCACTTGTGTTGCAGCAAAGCCAAGCAAGCTGAAATTAATCAGTTTAACCAGACCTGAGCTATCAAGCAGATTTCAAAGGAACAAGATCTTCCTGTCTATAAATCAGTCCAGATTGGAATGCATAGAAAGAACTGTTTGTAGAAAAATGCAAGTGAAGTCTGTGTTGTGTGATTATTTTATTAGGTTTATAATGCTGTTTAGCAAATGTTTTTGTTCATTTAACTTAGTTTAATTATATATTTTGTGTTGTGTGATTATGTTGTTAGATTTATAATGCTGTTTAGCATTTAAAGTCTTCATTTCAAAGCTTTAAAAATAAATGTATGAGGTGTTACGTATGACAATTTTGAGAGGGGCCTGGAACCTATCTCCCTCACTTTCCATTGACTTACATTATAAACTGGGTTTACAACCATTCCTTCTGGAACCTAACCCCAGCGTAAACTGAGGGCTACCTGTATATATATATATATATATATATATATATATATATATATATATATATATATATATATATATATATATATATATATACACACACACACACCATTCGTAGAATATACATATATTTATGTTCTTTTCTCTCAGTACTTCAAAAAATCATAGCACAATTGACCTTTTTACCTAGTCAAAATGTGTTTGTGTGCTAAAGTAAGAACTGAATATACAGCAGAAATAAATATGTCTAACCTCTGGACAGATCTGTACCTAGGGTGCTTCCAACCAAAGTTAACTGTGCTTGCATCTGCCTTTATTTATATTAAGTCAGCAGATTGAACTGACTTTTACAGCAGGTATACAGCAATTCTTTTTTTTTCCAGAGAGCATCAATATTGCAGAGACGTAGTAAGTGAACAGGATTTTTTTTCTCCTCATCCTCTGTACAGAAATACAGCTTTATGAGGAGAAGTAGCAAGTGAAAGCGGCTGCCATTTGTACAAGAGCAAAAATCAATAGGTGCTCTGAAGCTGTTATTGATAGTTGCATTAGAAGCACTATCCGTTATTACATTTTTATATGGGCTCTTCACTTTAGAAATGTTATCTCTAGAAAGCTGCATTTATTTATTGTGCTGGTGCCATTTCATCTATGACACAACATAATGTATGATAACTGATAACTCATTAATGTGCTGCTGACTTTGCAAGCACTTTAGGAGTTAAATTATGTTAAAATGACATTTTCTCCTTCAGCTGAAGTCTAGAACGAACACTAATTCTGTTTACTGGTGTCTGGTTTTTATTTCTTTAGCATCTTTTGAAATCTATATTGATTTTGTTTGTATATGATCATATCTCTTATTTTTTTTAAATAATACTGTAAAAGCACAATATGTTAGATTAATCTTAATAATGTTTGATATGTTCAACTTACAGTTGTAATGTATTGGTTTATATTGGCCTAGACTCAATAAAACCTGGTTGTGAATTGAATATGTTGCTTTAAAAAAACTTACTGCAATGTTGCTACTCAAAAATTGTGGAACAGGCCCTTACCAGAGCACTGAGTGGGCAGATCTGCTTCACTGAAATCAATGGAGCCGCTTCTATTTCACAACTGCTAACTTCTAACTGCAGAGAGCAACTTCCATTGTCTGTGATACCAACTTGACAAAAATGTTTTAAAAACATTATAAAAATCCTGAGCTTACCTCAAGAACATCCCAGAACATTCTGTAACGCTGATGGTTTGCCTCTCATTCAGTCTGTGAGATTGCCTAGGCAAATTCCATTTTATCCAGTTACTATACTTTAAAATAATAAAACAGACACGCAAATATTTAACAATTATAAATATTTACAGAACCTGTTTTGAAAACGTGTTTCCAAGGTGTTGTGGTTACAACTGTTTGCTGCGTTGCTAGTAATTTATGTTTCATGTAAAAGATATCATGCATTGGGACATTAAAAGAGACATTGAACACATCTTGATTTTGTGTAAAAATTATAATTTGCCCCACGCTCTCTATAGAGGCCTAAAAGCAAATTCTGTAATCTGCAAACACAAAATTATATAGCTGGTAAAGTCAATTTGCAAGTTGAAAGTTAGCGTATTTGCAATTTACGCTAGAATAATTATGGGGACTTTAGAGATCTGGTTTACTGTTTTGCGAAACAAAAAAGTGTCACAATACACATCAAAAATAAATTACAAAGTACAGTTACACTCATAAAACCATCTAATAATTAAAAAAAAATAAAAAAAAATATTGCACACAAAAATTAGTGCATTGGAGTCCTTTGCAGTTCAGTAGATGAAAACATGAAAAAAAACATATTTATGCAATGTTCTTATTTAATATGTTATTGTGTATATTTACCGCAAATATTTCACATTCTAATGTCTGTACATATCAGAATATGTTCTAAGTATTTTCAAATATATATTAAAATATATTACTGTATATATCTATACCTATATGTAATCATCCATATATATATATACAGTATATATATATATATATATATATATATATATATATATATATATATATATATATATATATAGGTATAGCTATATATTTTACCAAAATCAGATACATATAGAAATATTTATTTATGAATAAATGTAACATCTTCTTCTATGTGAAGAACATTGGAATGTGAAATATTTTCATGTTGGGTTAGTGCACATGAGAAAATGTGGTCAGGTTTGCACGAGAATGGGGTGCTAGGTTTTTTTCCCTCTTTTTTTTCTTGTTGGGTTAGCGTGTGAGCGAAAACAGTTTACTTTCAACTCATAATACGAGTGCAACATGATGAGCACAAAAAGCTTACTTCTAGTGCAATTAAAGCTTGAGTCGGAGCGTTAAATAGCACTCCACTTGTAATCTGGCCATATTTGACAAGGTCTCAACTCTAGATATGACATCATGAACTTTTGGAAGTAATGTTTAGGAGTATATATGTATGTGTTTATATGCATATATGCACACATATTCAATTTCACATTTACAATATTTCTGTTCAAAGTGAACGCATACATGAAATTGATCTGTAGATACTCGTCTATACACCCTATTTTTGGGATTTATTGGAAAATCGTTTTGTTTACCCTAACCACCTTGGTGGAGTAATTTTTAATGGGTCTCTCACATAGTGATTGGACAAGTGCATATAGGTTATATATTATGGTTGTCACATGAAATGATATTGTTTAGGATGTTGTTGACACTTCTACTGTCTATTATGTTCCTTAACTTGGTCCCAAATTGGACACAATGATGAACCTTTTTGATTGGATATATGGAACAGGGTTGTAGTGGGGACTTATGTCCTCATATGATGCTGTTTTCATTTTAGGAAATGTATAAAGTATATCAGGTTCATTGTACTGAGGCTGGCTGATAGTCTCACACACTCAAAGATGTAAATATAATAATGTGAATGTGTTTGTTAAGCAGCTAATATTGAAGTATTCAGATGTATAGAACATTATCTTATATGGATTTATAACATAAATCAGTATAGGATACTAAAGAAATTGTTTTGCATTCTTGCCGTTAATTTTCATTCAGGTGTTAGGACTGTGATGCGCAATGAATTAACCAATCCGGTGTTCTTAAATTTCCTTTTAAGGCATACAGCAGGCTATTACTACGGCAACCTGCCGAAACGCGTAAGCCATCTGTGCTGCGCATTCTAACACTTTTTTTTAAGGCTGGCTTTGTTATCCTTTTTTAAATGCATCAATAAAGTTGAGTTTTATTGTATAGAGTGTGGCTTTCTCCTTTTTTAAAGTCATATTTGACAATCACCAAAAATTAATTTAACATATATCTTGTGTAGCAAAATAGTTCATGTTCAATGGTTGTTGGTTATTTGCAAGAGGTGGACAAAACAACAAAAAATACCCATATCTTTACTGATGCTGTGTCACTGGTTCTAAACAACACATAGGGGTCAAATTATCATTGTGCGAGCGGATCATGTCCGCTGCACATCGACAAATGCTGACAGCATACACTTTCGGTATTTATCATTGCACCAGCAGTTCTTGTGAACTGCTGGTGCAACACCGCCCCCTGCAGATTCACGGTCAATTGGCTGCTAAAAGGGTATGTCAATCAAACCGATCGTATTCGATTGGGTTGATTTCTGTCAATTTCTGTCCGCCGCCTTAGAGCAGGCAGACAGGTTATGGAGCAGCGGTCTTTAGACCGCTGCTTCATAACTTGTGTTTCCGGCGAGTCTGAAGGCTTGCCAGAAAAACGGGGAATCAAGCTCCGTACGGAGCTTGATAAATATGCCCCATACTTAATTACAAAATTAATGTTTACATTTAAGAGCATTAAGATGATACATTTTACACATAAAGCAAATGTATTAACTTAAATCACAAACAAAATATAATATATAAAATAAAAAGAGCTGTTTAAGAACCAGTTTAAATAAAATTGTGTAACATACATGGACATTGTGTAACAATTAGCATCATCTGGTTTTTTGATAGAAAGTTCCTTTACATTGTGTAACACAGCGCCATACAGTACAGTATACAGGCATACCCCACATTTACGTACACAATGGGACCAGAGCATGTATGTAAAACGAAAATGTACTTAAAGTGAAGCAATACTTTTTTTTCACTTCTCAATGCTTGTACAGTAGTGGTACAGTGCAGTATTATGGCAGGAATAAAATAGCAATTTGGGTGCAGGAATCTTCTATACTCGATTCACTTTTTAACTTCACTTTTTTACTTGCAAAGTGCGCGGCTTCTACACAGTGAGCGGAAACCCCACCTCTTCCTGGTGCGCAGCAACATCTTCCTGGCGCGCGGCAACCTCTTCCTGAACCATAGAGACTAACTGTTTCATGTGCGCAGGGGCGGTTTTGTCCGTTCTCGCGAGTGTCCGCAAAGAGAGGGTCCGTAATAGCTATGTACGTACTCGCGAGTGTCCGTAAAGTGAAGGTCCGTAAAGCGGGGTATGCCTGTATTGGTTAAAAGGTCCTGGACATTGTGTAACACAGCGCCATCTATTGGTAGAAATTTCATCACCAAAATGTGCATTGGGGAAAAAGAGTAATTTACATATATTTTGCATAGTGTGACAATGCAAAAACATATGGTTGTGAGTTTTATTGTTTCTGCCTCCCCAAATCCCCCTTCTTTGTTAGAGTTATATTTTATTATTATGTTTTTCTCTATATGTTTTTTCTATGTTTATGTTTTTTGTGGAATTGTGTCACCATAAGGTAAATGGTGTGTTATTAGAGTCTAGTCCTGAATGAAATAAAGTATTATGAGTAGTTCCTTTTGGAACAGTTGGTCTTCTCTGGTTCTTTCAAGAATTCTAGAGTATTAAGACTGTTTTCTGACTACACTATACAAAATCATAAAACTTTAGTGTGGCTTCTGTTAGTTTTTTTTCTATTTGTATTTTTATTATTAGTATTATTTAAAGCTAGACAAATACCTATATACTTACTTTTCTGAGCAAGACCTCAATGCAGCCCATATGTATTTTTAATGTTAAAGGGTACAGTGTACTGCCCCAGTGACAAGCTGTTGTACCTCAGTGAAATAAAGGGATTATCTATATTTTCAAACAACAAAAATTCTGAAGTAGACTATCCCTTTAAAGAGACATTGCAAACTAAATTTTTCTTTGCAGAAATGTTTTGTAGATGATCTATTTATATAGCCCATCTGGGAGTGTTTTTGTAAAAAAGTTATAATTTTGCTTATTTTTAAATAATGTGCTGATTTTCTCCTAACCAAGCCCCAAAGTTTTAGATGTATACTGATGTATACAGACTCCAGTTTGCTTCTTTTTGTATAATGGTTCTTTTTATATGCAGGGGAGTGGGGAGGGGGGAGGCTCTGCTCTCAGTCCCTTTCAATAGGTGTCCCAGTCCAACTTCATAAACAGTGCTAAATTGGGAGCTTCTAAGTAAGTTTTAAAAAGGTTTTATAGTGGATTTTTAGATCAGTAGTTTCTGTGCATAGTCTTCTTTATAGTAGTGTCTATTACATGTAGTTATATGAAAATTGGTGTATACTGTCCTGTTAAGTAAAACTAGAAATCTTCATTATCAATGAGCCCTTTTTTCTCAATAAACAAAAATAATTTTTCATCCACTCCTGTAAGTCTCTGACATATTGCTAGTCTTGCTGTGTTGCACTATTGTCAACTCTCTTCTTTAAAGTTTATTGGTCACCATTGAATGTCTGTCCAGTGAGGTCACCAGAGAGATCAAACAGAGGACTGTCTGAGGTTAATGAAGCCCTTCCATAGTTCCATGAGAAGGACAGCACTGTCACAGCATACTACTTTGGGAAAGCAGTTTTGGAGAGGCCAATGTTGGCAGCAGCTTCATTAAAGTGATAGTAAACTTACACAATTATCTCAGCAATATTTGTAATAAAAAAGTAAATTATGGGCACTTTCATCGATGATGATTGCAGACGCAAAATTATATAAATAATTGCCCTTTCATTTTGTTATACATTCTGCTGTTCCTCCGTCCGCAATGCAAAGGGGCCAATTTATCAGTCTGGTGGACATGATATGCTGTAGCTTATCATCTCTGCCAGACATCCCTGAATGCTGACAGCATACCCTGTTGGCATTTAATATTGCACAAGCAGTTCTGGTGAATTGCTTCTGCAATGTCACCACCAATCAGCCGCTAGCAGGGGGTGACAATCAACCCGATCATATTAGATCAGCCGGATTGATGTACGCAGCCTCAGAGGCACTCTGAAGGCATGCGTGGACACGGGGGTAGTTGGCCCCATTTGGGTCATGATAAATCGACCCCTATTTCTGCTAAAATGGCAAATCATGCTGGAGCCAATCGTAACGCAGTTTAGCAGGAAAATGTTTAGAGAATACTTCACACCTGGAAAACTTGGCAATGTCCAGCCCAAGATCAACGACGGAAAAACGTTTTGCAATAAGGAAAACAATACTTTTTTGAATTTTGTATCATCAGTAAGAATTTCACAGCATTTTTTGCATGTGCAGTGTATTTTGGTTACTATTTCTTCTGTGTGGATTACAAATTATCACCTAGATTACGAGTTTTGCGGTAAAAGGGGTGCATTGCTAACTTGCACTTTATTCTCACCGCTCACTTACATACAGCGCTGGTATTACAGGTTTTTATAAACCCGGCGCTAACAGGCAAGAAGTGAGCGTAGAGCAAAATTGTGCTCCATACGGCACTCCAATACAAGCGCTGCTTAAGTCAGCGGAGAGCTGGTTGTACGTGCTCATGCACGATTTCCCCATATGCATCAATGGGGAGAGTGGGCTGAGAAAAAGTCTAACACCTGCAAAAAGCAGCGTATAACTCAGTAACGCAGACCCATTGATTCCTATGGGGAAATAAAAGTTATGTTTAAACCTAACATGAACCCCGAGTCTAAACACCCCTAAATTTACACTTTTTAACCCCTAATCTGCCGCCCCCGACATTGTCGCCAACTACATTATATTTTTTAACCCCTAATCTATCACTCCGGACATCGCCCCCACTATAATAAACATATTAACCCCTAAACCGCCGCACTCCCACCTCACAAACATTAGTTAAATATTATTAACCCCTAATCTGCTGTCCGTAACATCGCCACCACCTACCTACATTTATTAACCCCTAATCTGCCGCCCCCAACATCGCCACCACTATATTAAATTTATTAACCCCTAAATATAAGTCTAACCCTAACCCTAACACCCCCTAACTTTAATATAATTAAAAGAAATATAAATAAAACCTACTATTAATAAATAAATAATTCTTATTTAAAACTAAATACTTCCCTATAAAATAGATATATATAATAGTTACATTGTAGCTAGCTTAGGTTTTATTTTTATTTTACAGGCAAGTTTGTATTTATTTTAACTAGGTAGAATAGTTATTAAATAGTTATTAACTATTTACTAACCACCTAGCTAAAATAAATACAAAAGTACCTGTAAAATAAAACACCTAACACTACACTACAATTAAATACAATTACCTAAATGAAATACAATTAACTAAATTCAATAAAATTAGCTAAATTACCAAAAAAACAAACACTAAATTACAAAAAATAGAAAACAAATTACAAGATCTTTAAACTAATTACACCTAATCTAATAGCCCTATCAAAATAAGAAAAAACCCACATAAAATAATAAAACCCCCTAGCCTAAACTAAACTACCAATAGCCCTTAAAAGGGCCTATTGCGGGGCATTGCCCCAAGGAAATCAGCTCTTTTACCTGTAAAAATTTTTGCAAACAACCCCCCAACAGTAAAACCCACCACCCAGACAACCAACCCCCAAATAAAACCCTTACTAAAAAAACTAAGCTCCCCATTGCCCTGAAAAGGGCATTTGGATGGGCATTGCCCTTAAAAGGGCATTTAGCTCTATTGCGGCCCAAAGCCCTAACCTAAAAATAAAACCTACCCAATACACCCTTAAAAAATCCTAACACTAACCCCTGAAGATCCACTTACCAGGAGGAGTCTTCATCCAAGCGGCAAGATGTCCTCAACGAAGCCGGCAGAAGTGATCCTCCAGACAGGCAGAAGTGGTCTCCATATGGGCAGAAGTCTTCATCCAGATGGCATCTGGATATGGGGAGTTTAGGTTTTTTTAGTTAGGGTTTTATTTGGGGGGTTGGGTGTGTGGGTGGTGGGTTTTACTGTTGGGGGGGTTGTTTGTAGATTAGGTGTAATTAGTTTAAAGATCTTGTAATTTGTTTTTTAATTTCTGTAATTTAGTGTTTTTTTTTTGGTAATTTAGCTAAATTTATTGAATTTAGTTAATTGTATTTCATTTAGGTAATTGTATTTAATTGTAGTGTAGTGTTAGGTGTTAGTGGAACTTAGGTTAGGTTTTATTTTACAGGAACTTTTGTATTTATTTTAGCTAGTAAATAGTTAATAACTATTTAATAACTATTCTACCTAGTTAAAATAAATACAAACTTGCCTGTAAAATAAAAATAAAACCTAAGCTAGCTACAATGTAACTATTAGTTATATTGTAGCTAGCTTAGGGTTTATTTTATAGGTAACGATTTAGTTTTAAATAGGAATTATGTATTTATTAATAGTAGGTTATATTTATATTTCTTTTAATTATATTAAAGTTAGGGGGTGTTAGGGTTAGGGCTAGACTTAGACGTTGGGGGCGGCAGATTAGGGGTTAATAAATGTAGATAGGTGGCGGCGATGCTAGGGATGGCAGATTAGGGGTTAATAATATTTAACTAGTGTTTGCAAGGCGGGAGTACGGCGGTTTATGGGTTAATATGTTTATTCTAGTGGCGGTGATGTCCGGAGCGGCAGATTAGGGGTTAATATTTTTATGTTAGTGTTTGCGATTCGGGACCTTGGTTTAGGGGTTAATAGGTAGTTTATGGGTGTTAGTGTACTTTTTAGCACTTTAGCTATGAGTTTTATGCTACGTCTTTGTAGTGTAAAACTCATAACTACTGACTTTAAAATGTGGTAGGAATCTGGACGGGATAGGGTGTACCGCTCACTTTTTGGCCTCCCAGGACAAGCTCGTAATACCAATATCCAAGTCCTATTGAAAATAGAATATACGCAAATTGCGTAAATTGATTTGCGGCAAGGCCAAAAAATGTGCGGTGTGCCCCTAAATCTGCAAGATTCGTAATACCAGCGGTAGTGAAAAAGCAGCGTTATAACCTGATAATGCTGCTTTTTCAGTATAACGCAAAACTCGTAATTTTCTGCATAATTTCATTATAATTTTGATGAACTTTAACAATAAAAATGTTAACTGCATCCTTTTTGTTTCAGTACTACATTTAGGGCCAGATTACGAGTGGAGCACACATCGATATTGGGTTTTCGCGATTGTTTGCAAGCAGGTTAAATTGCGCTGGTATTATGAATTGAAGGTAAATGCAATCGCTTGAGCACAATTGTGATTTATGCTAGAGCTCTGGCTAACTGTTTCACAAAACATAAAAGTTGCACAAAACACATCAAAAATACATTATAAAATATAGTTAAACCCATAATAACACCATCTAATAAAAAATATTTCGCATTAGTGCGAGCACAATAACTTTTTACTTTCAACTCGTAATACCAAATAGCATTCCAATCTAGCCCTTATTTGTTTAACACAATTTTTAAAATATATATTTTTTTGTAATCTCTTTTGTAATTCAGGGAAACCCTTTTCCGAGACACACTGTTTTCACGGTAAAAACTGTCCTTAAAGATTCCAGCAAGTGGCTTTAATAGTAATGGTGAGACTTTCTAGAGACTCTCACAAACCCAGAGACCTTTAGATAATTGGGCCTAAGAATAAAATAGCAACGCACAGAAGGCTAAAGTATCAAGCCTCAAAAACATATCAATAATGATGTATTTTTGCTTTAGAAGTTGTTAATTGGTTAATTGATGGCTATGAACACTATACATATCAGCATTTTAATATGTATTAGTGTCCCTTTTGATGAATATTGCATGTGAAATGAGTCAGGATATAATGATTTTTTTTGTCTAATGTCCACCTTATGTCTTCAGTAAATATAGTAGATTTGCATAATCAACAAATACCTGATAAAAAGACAATGCAATAGCACTTAGTCTATACTTTAATTGAGTAGTATATTTTATTCTGGCATATTTCAAAGTTATGACTATTTCCACTCCCCCTGTACCATGTGACAGCTATCAACCAATCACAAATGCATATACGAATATTCTGTGAATTCTTGCACATGCTCAGTAGGAGCTGGTGACTCAAAAAGTGTAAATATAAAAAGACTGTGTACATTTTGTTAATAGAAGTGAATTGGAAAGTTGTTTGAAACTGCATGCTCTATCTGATTCATTAAAGTTTAATTTTGACTTGAGTGTCCCTTTAATTAATAGTCATTCATTAAGATTTGCAACTTTGTTGATTATTTTGCTACATTAGCAGTAAATACCCTTATTACCCTCTGGGCACATGGTGCGGACGATGGCATAACTTGTGAACTTTTGGCATTCTGGAACATGCATGTACAATAAATGTGCACAAACATATTATATATAATAACAGTAAGTGGCAAATAAATACAACAAAAATTCACTCGAACATGAAATAAAGGATACGCCCATGCATAAAAAGCGCTATCCAAAAACAAGTCTGTGCAATCTTCTTGCCTTAAAAGGAAAAAGAGTAAGTGCAATATTATTATTATTATTATTATTATTATTATTATCAAGTATTTGTAGAGTGCTAAGAGGTTCCGCAGCGCTATGAACATAGGTGGTATATTAAAACAATTACATGGATCAAATGGGTAGAGAGTCCTGCCGAGAGTTGCACTTTTGTAGTCGGCTCTAATAAAGGTGGACTACAAACAGCTGGGCTCATAGGCTTACATGCTATGGGGTTTAAGGGGATAGCAGTGGAGATAGGAAAGTGAGTGTAGGTTGTATGCATCCCTGAATAGTAGAGTCTTCAGGGAGCACTTGAAGCTTTTAAAACTAGGGGAGAGTCTTGTGGAGCGAGGCAAAGAGTTCCATAAGATGGGAGCCAGTCTGGAGAAATCTTGTAAACGGGAATGTGAGGAGGTAACAAGAGAGGAGGAGAGTAGGAGATCATGAGTGGAGCGAAGGGGTCGGGAGGGAGAGTATCTGGAGACAAGGTCTGAGATGTAGGGGGGAGCAATGCAATTGAGGGCTTTATAAGTCAGAGTGAGAGTTTTGTGTTTAATCCTGAAGGCAAGAGGAAGCCAGTGAAGGGATTGGCAGAGAGATGCGGCAGATGAAAAGCGACATGTAAGGAAGATGAGCCTGGCAGAGACATTCATTATGGATTGTAAAGGAGCTAGGTGGCAGCTGGGAAACCAGAGAAGATGGAGTTGCAGTAGTCAAGGCGGGAAAGGATGAGAGAATGGATTAAAATCTTAGTTTTTTGTGTAAGGAAATGTCATATTTTAGCAATGCTTTTAAGGTGGAAGCAGCAGGCTTTAGCCAAGGACTGAATATGAGGAGTGAAAGAAAGATCTGAGTCAAGTGTGACCCCAAGACATCAGGCATGTGAGGTTGGGGTAATGATGGATTTGTCAACAGTTATAGAGACATGGGGTGTGGAGATTTTGGAAGAGGGGGAAATAAGGAGCTCAGTTTTGGAGAGATTTAGCTTGAGGTAGTGAGAGGACATCCATGATGAGCTATGAGAGAGACAGTTAGTGACACAGGTTAGCAAGGAAGTAGTTAGTTCTTGTGCAGAGAGGTAGATTTGGGTATTGTCGGCATACAGATGATAGTGAAACCCGTGGGACTTTATTAAGGAACCTAATGAGGAAGTGTAAATTGAGAAGAGAAGGGGACAGAGGACAGAGCCTTGTGGTACCCCAACAGAAAGAGGTAACAGGGCAGAGGATGCCCCAGAGAAGGCTACACTAAAGGTACGGTTAGACAGATAGGAAGAGAACCAATAGAGAGCCGTGTCACAGATGCCGAAGGATTGGAGGATATGGAGCAAAAGAGGGTGGTCGACAGTATCCAAGGTTGCAGACAGATCAAGGAGGAGAAGAAGAGAGAAGTAGCCTTTGGATTTTGCTGTAAGTAGATCGTTGGTAACCTTAACAATTGCTGTCTCTGTTGAGTGAAGGAGGCGAAATCCAGATTGCAGTGGATCAAGGAGGGAGTTTAATGTAAGGAAATGGGAAAGACGTGCATATACTAGTTTTTCAAGAAGCTTTGAGGCAAGAGGGAGTAGGGAAATAGGGTGGTAGTTGGATGGGGAGGTTGGATTTTTTTGAGGGTAGGTGTGACTAATGCATGCTTAGTAGATGTGGGAACTATACAAGTGCTGAGGGAGAGGTTGAAGATGTGTGCGAGTTTAGGGGTAAGGGTAGAAGAGAGGGAGGGGAGTAGTTGTGAGGGGATGGGGTCGAGAGGACAGGTAGTGAGGTGAGAGAATAGTATAAGGGCAGAAATTTCTTCCTCTGTAACGGGAAAAAGAGCTAAATTTATGGCTATGTGGGTTTTGGATGATTGTGAGCTTTTGAGGGGGTGGGAAACTGGTAGTGTGTTGAGAGCTGATTTCATTTCTGATGGAGTAAATTTTGTTGTTGAAGTAGCTTGCAAAATCTTGAGCTGAGAGAAAAGTTGTGGTGGGAGGTGGGGGTGGGCAGTGAAGAGTATTGAATGGAGAACAGACGTTTTGGGTTTGAAGAAAGAGTAGAGATAAGAGTGGAAAAATAATGTTGCTTGTATAGATTAAGGGCAGAATAGTAAGAGTTCAAGATAAATTTATAGTGAAGAAAGTCAGCAGAACTCTGAGATTTCCTCCAGTGTTGCTCAGCAGTACGGGAACATCTACGTAGGTATCATGTCAGAGGAGTATTACAATAGTGTAATAGTGTAATTACATATGAAACTAGGTGTAAGTTGAAGGTAAACAATACTCACGTGAAGCAGAGCTAGTCTTGCTCTGTTTGATGCCAAGCCTACATCATGTTTTACACTGATAGGTGGAAAGTATTTCAAAAACAGAATGATTCCAGCCTCCAAAATTCAATAACAGACCTTTATTATGTTCCACATTTCTTGGAAGTTACTAGGTGGAAAGTATTTCCTAGTAAGAATAAAAATTGTATTCTACCATATAAAATATATCAAATAATACCAATATGAGGTGCAAAATGGTGTATATAAGGGTGTGCAAATAGTATAGTCAATAAATACTGTCCACGATTGTCCCTCTTAACCGATGGTAGCGGATTGCATTCAACAGTCTTACTGTTCTAGTAACTGCTAATATAAAATGAGCTATTAGTGGCTCCACCCTTTCACCTGCACGTAATAGTGTGGATACTCCCAATGTAGATTTTGCTGTGCACTGCAAGCTTTTTTAAGGAATAAAGTGCACTAATCCATCCGATGCTTATAAACATCCCTACCAGTGATGTCACAGGATGACCGGTTGCAATAATCTTCCATATTGTATACTGGCAGTTATCATATAGTACAGTATAGCAGTCATACTAATAATATAAAAATGTTAAGGTAAATAAATCATACTATTTCATACGATTCAATATATTAGATCATTGTAGTGATCTATGATCTAATATATTGAATCACTATTTACCACTAATTTGATTACTGTATGTACTCAATATATTATATATACAAATGTGATTGATGAATTATTATAACATAGATGCCATGTCTATGGTGACATGATTGTGACTGGATTAACTATTTAGATACTGGCCATACACAGTATGCTAATAAATAGTAGAAGCAACTTATAATAATATTTATGTCTCATGGCAAATTATTCCATGCTGCAGAGATCATCACTAAGTGATTTACACAATACTGACCCACGCCTGGGTGCTTAAACATAAACTAATCCATGAATTCTCTGGTCCTATATGGTACTTTATAGCACCGGTTGAAATCTGGATCACAACACACGAGTATAAGCATAACACTACACTTCTTGGGTCCTACTAATAAGGCCCACACTGTTACTTTTAATAAAATTGATGATTTTGCACAACATCATTAGCGCAATACACACTATTATACCCATTACATTCAGTGAGTTACATGCACCTGGCCCCCACTACTACCCATGTAAGTTGGAGCGAATGTAAAGTGTATTAAACGACTAGATCAATCTATAATAACTATGTAAACTTTGCTATATACCTTACCCTAACATTCACTAAGGCTATCATACCTCAGAGGCCTATTATTAAAATGATATACACTAGGGTAATTGCATTGGAACTACTCCTTCCACTGTTTTTAATAATTGTTCACCCTTTTTTTATATAGCAATATTAAAATTTTTAATTTAGTTGTCCACATATTCTGCCTAGTAGTCAGAGCTGTGAGTGCTACAAATGGCATTCTTTAGTGGCAATCTCTCTTGTATTCTCATGACATGTGCTTGAATTATTGAATTGTGCAAAGCACCCCTCCCTATAATATTATACAAATATATATTAGGTATTAAACCTAACTACTTTAATAATATTAGGGAGTTTGCCCGTTAGTGGTGCAATTGCTCTATCTACACGAACCAAACTTTTAATGTTGTTTACAAAGGAAATGTAGACATCTGAATGTTTACATTTTTTCAAGGAATAAGTGCACTCATCTATCCAATGCTCATAAACATCCATTCCAGTGATGAGCTAAAAAAATGTACCTTACTCATATGATGAATTGATATTGTACATGTTCTTTTGCATTCTCCCTAATCTCATCACTTTTAACCACTGGAGTGTGACATCTTGCCATGCACTGCATTAATCTTAGGTGCCAGTCAAAAACAATGTGTCTTCTTTCTGGGTAATCTTTTGATACTGATCCTGCGGACCCTTCACACTAAAGTCAGGAAAAAAAGACTGCAGCCATCTACTTCATTCCCAGGTTCAGTGGGATCACACATGTGCATAATGATGTCACAGGGAACAAGGAAGATTTCCAAGTTAGTGTAATTGCATCAGTAGAGGTCTTTAAAAACCCCATATCTAAGACATTTAACAATGACAAGAGAACCCTCATTTGAAACAGGGGGAGTCTGCCATTCAAATGAGGGGGTCTCATGTCCCTGTAAAATGCAGTTGATCTTGATGGAAACAGTAGAATGAGAGGAGCCCTCTATTTGTAACTTGGGGTCTGATACCCATTTTGTTAGTACATAATTGCAATACAAATACACACACAACACCTCTCACATGGAAGAAGTGATTGATTATCCATTTTAAAATGAGGAGTCTCCTTTCCTTTTAGGTTGAGGGTGATTGCCATAGAAATTGAGTGCCAATCAAATGAAAACAGCTCTAGCACAGGGGTGTAAAATAATTTTAAAAAATACAGGTATTTATTACCATATAATGTCAAAATATCCTTTTTTTTATTTGAAAAGCAGTCCAACATGTGATAGCTAAATTGCACAATTTATTATTATTTTTTACTTTATATTAAATCCACAATATAATGATACTTGTTGTATGAAAAAATATTGATATTTTTAAAGTATATATTGTATTTTAAAGCACTTAGGGCATTCATTCTTTAATGTCCCGTACAATGCTTTTGAGGATTAATGAATATTTTGATAGTAAATATGTTTACATTTTTTATTTCATTTGAAATTGTTACTTGTTTCCTATTCCTAGAAGTATTGCTTTGCTCATGAACAAAATTCCGAAGCAATGATGTAATGGTAAAGGAATTTCATTACTAAAGTACAGCAAACAAACATGAATTATAAACACACATAAATATTTCTCACACACTTCACTATGATATATGGTATTGATTGCAAATCAGTTACAACTATTTTATTTAAGTAAAGATTCTTTAGCATTTGTAAATCATTTGAAATGTTAAAGATGCAGTTTTAGGTGTTTTTTTTTTTTTAATATGTATTTTAGCATTTAACTACTTACACCAAACCTTCTCCAAATATCTGATGCTGTAATTACATACATGAATTTAATATTAGGTAGATTATGAGTTTTGCGTTCCGGTTTTAACACTGAAAAAATGGCCATTTCAGCGTAAAAACCAGAACGCAGACATTACGAGTCTTGTCGGTATAGTTATACCGCAAGCATTTTAGCCTGTAGCCTGTTAATCCCGCACTCAAAAAAATGACATTTTTGCGTGGGATTTCCATAGCGCTGCCATTATAAGTTTTGTGGTGAGGCTAAAATGCTTGCATTACAGCCTATACCGACAAGATCCGTTCCGCAATCTGAGACCAGTAGTTAACACAAAATTCATAACGAAAATGTTACAAAGTACACTAACAACCATAAACGACTTATTAACCCCTAAACCGAGGCCCTCCCGCATTGCAAACACTATATTAAAGTTATTAACTCCTAATCTGCCGCTCCCGACATCGTCGCCACTGATAAAATGTATTAACCCCTATTCCACCGCTCCCCGACATCGTCACCACTACAATAAAGTTATCAACCCCTATTCCTCCGCACCCCAACATCACCCACACTATAATAAAGATATTAACCCCTATTCTGCTGCTCCCTGACATTGCCACTACTAAATAAAATTATTAACCCCTAAACCTCTGGCCTCCCACATAACCGCCACTAAATAAACCTATTAACCCCTTAACTGCCAGCCCCCTACATCGCAAAAAACTAATTTGAACTATTAACCCCTATACCTAACAACCCCCTAACTTTAAATTAAAATTACAAGATCCCTATCTTAAAATGAATAAAAACTTACCTGGGAAATTAAAAAAACCTAAGTTTAAACAAAAATAAAACTAACATTACTATTATACTAAAATGAAAATAAATATCAATTAAATAAAATTAAATTACACATTAAAAAACCTAACACTACTAAAAAAAATAAATCTACAATTACAAAAAATAAAAAACACTAAATTACAAAAAATAACAAACACCAAATTACAAAAAATAACAAATGAAATTATCCAAAATAAAAACAATTACACCTAATCTAATAGCCATCTAAAAATAAAAAAGCCCCCCAAAATAAAAAAAAACCTAGCCTACAATAAACTACCAATAGCCCTTAAAGGGGCCTTTTGTATGGCATTGCCCTAAAGAAATCAGCTCTTTTACCTGAAAAAAAATACAAAGACCCCCCAACAGTAAAACCCACCACCCAAACAACCCCTTAAAATAAAAAACCCTGAAAAGGGTATTTAGCTCTTTTAAGAACGCCCCTGGGAAATTAAAAAATTAAACTATAATTTAAACTAACATTACTATTATACTAAAATTAAAATAAATATCAATTAAATAAATTAAATTACACATTAAAAAACCTAACACTACTAAAAAACTTAAATCTACAATTACAAAAAATAAAAAATACTAAATTACAAAAAATAACAAACACTAAATTACGAAAAATGATAAATGATATTATCCAAAATAAAAACTATTACACCTAATCTAATAAACAACCCCCCAAAATAAAAAACCCTGAAAAGGGCATTTAGCTCTTTTAAGAATGCCCAAACCCTAATCTAAAAAAAAAACACCCCAAAAAAGTTAAAAAAAACCTAACACTAACCCCCGATGATTCACTTACAGTTTCTGAAGTCCAGACATCCAGGCAGTGAGAAGTCTTCATCCAGATGGTGAGGTCTTCATCCATCCAGGCCGTGTCTTCTATCTTTATCCAGGCGGCATCTTCTATCTTCATCCCGGTGGCATGGAGCACATCCATCCTAAAGACATCCGGCGCAGGGCATCCTCTTCATATGGTCGCCGCCGTACACTGAATTTTCAATGCAAGGGAGCCTTTTCAAAATGGCATCCCTTGCATTCCTATTGACTGATTTGATTTTTGAAATTGAAATCAGCCAATAGGATAAGAGCTACTGAAATCCTATTGGCTGTTTAAATCAGCCAATAAGATGAGAGCTACTTAAATTCTATTGGCTGATTTGGTTTAGGGGTTAATAACTTTATTTAGTGGCGGCGATGTCGGGGAGTGGCAGAATAAGGGTTAATATCTGTATTATAGTGTGGGCGATGTTGGGGTGTGGGGGAATAGGGGTTAATAACTTTTATAGTGTGGGTGATGTTGGGGAGCATCAGAATAGGGGTTAATAACTATAGTTAGGTGGCGGAAATGTCGGGAGCGGCAGATTAGGGGTTACACGTTTATTTAGGTGGCGGCTATGTCGGGGGCAGCAGATTAGGGGTGTTTAGACGTGGGGTTTATGTTAGGGTGTTAGGTTTAAACTTAACTTTTTTTTCCCCATAGACATCAATGGGGTTGCTTTACAGTGATTGCCATTCCGCTCTTCAGGTGTTAGTTTTTTTCTAACACTCTCTCCCCCACTTGTCTAGGTGATTGTTAGTTCAGACATATGTTGTTATAAAGCTACATGAGCTAACTTGCATCATTCTGGCTCTATGTATGTAAAGTTAAGAAAACTGAGCAACATGATATGTGTAACTATCGCAGTGTTTTCAAACTATTTTTATTGAAAAAATATATGAAAAATATGAATTCTTACCTCAAGGAAACTGATATCAAGGGATAAAGGCTTTTGATTGGCTGCATATTCTATATTTCCTCCATTTACAAAACAAATTAAAGCAAATACAATTTGTTTTATTTACAATAACATAGATATTAGATTTCCATGATAGCATCTTTGGTAAGATTATATTCATTTCTTTTAAATATATTTGATTTTATTTTGGCAAGGGAAATTTTACGGACATTGACTTTCTCTAAAAAAAGTTATTTTTAAATAATTACCCTTTTATTTTTCAATGAGATATTATATGACTACTATCTATAATTAAAAAGAAGCAAAGTATATGGTCTGTTAAACTAAAGGAGTTACTTGTCAAAATGATGGCATTTCTCTTCTAGAAAATTCAATTAACTATAAAAGAAACATCAATTATGTATTACATTTTAATTTTACTCCTATTTTCACCTATTTTCAAAAAATTCAGTAAAGCCATATATGTAAATAATAATAATAATAATAATAATAATAATAATAATAGAAAGGTGATATAATGAATGAATAAATATCAGAATTTTGACACACCTTAAAAGGTAGAATAAAGGTTCATTTTAACTTTTGTTCTACTTCTAAATACTTCTATAGAGTAACTGTTAGTGTTCTATATGAACTATTACATTTATATACTGATTTAATTCAAAATGTAATACTTGATCATTACATTTGAATACTGATAGCCTTAGTCTGAAAGGGACGGTAAACACCTTGTACTTAGAAGACATTTCTCTTGTGATACTATAGAATAATGTATTTACCAACTTTAAATGCTTTATTAACAAATGAAGGTCCTGTTATTTTATAAATATGTATAAATGGAAAAAAAAAGATGAATTAAATAATTAAATGAATTATATAATTTATTATACCTTCATTGATATCATTGATAATGCCATGTATGATGTAATTTATGTCATTAATGTCATTAATTAGATTATTGATGATGCTGCTTTTTTTGCTGTGATATAATTGGTGATGTCACAAAAATGCATGAGGGTGACAGGAGTTCAAGTTTGGAAGTTCCATTATTTTCTGCATTTTGATTTAGAACATAAACATTAATAAATACATTTTTAAAAATACTTAATCCAATAATTTTCTCTATATAAATTGCACATTCTAACACTTATTGTACATGAGCTTGGTGCTCTGTAAGTCCTTTTTTGTTTTGTTAATTTATACATGATTTCTAATAGATCCGGTTAGCTGCATTGCAGTCAAGTGGTTAAAAGCATTTTTAACTATTGTACATATAAAAATGTCTTCAACCACTTGCCCACAGCAGCATATTGGCCTACATTCAATAAAAGCCATTCATAGAAAAAAAAATCCTCCCCACATTGTTGCAACTTGAAAATTGCACAATTTGGAGAGATTTATATGCGTCCCTCTTTATACTCAAAAATGGTTCCATTATAATCAATTAATGGAAAAACAAACACAAAAAGCCTACTCTAACATATGTATACAAATTAAAAACTGTTAAAGAGAATTACAATAAAAATAAAGCAAGACAACCTTTGAACTATTGAGACATGGCCATGAGACAAGATACTTTACAAGAGTAACTGAGTCTTTATGAATTCTGCATGCTGAGCTGAAGAGTAATAGAATATAATTAGATAGTAGATAAGAACCAAAATGACCATCAAGTCTACTTATATTACATATTGCTGATTTCTTAGTATAATCTTATCAGTGACGTGCAGTGACGTCAGAGGTTGGTGAGGCAGTGGCTAGGATACGCCTTCATTCTTTATATATCCTTTGTTGAAGAAATAGCAATGCACATGGGTGAGCCAATCACATGAGGTATCTATGTGCAGCCACCAATCAGCAGCTACTGAGCATATTTAGATATGATTTTCAACAAAGGACATCAAAAGAATGAAGAAAATTAGATATTAGATGTAAATTGGAAAGTTATTTAAATTTGCATATGGGTTTCATATGGGTTTCATGTCCCTTTAAATGGTGTCTTGGAAAACTTGTCAACTTAGTAAACATCTGATTTTAGTCTAAAAGGATTGTAACAAACTCTTGCCAGATAACACAATGCTTGCTCTGATTATGAGATCTAGAAATCCATGCCCATTAAAATATGTTTAAAACATACTTTTTACTTTAACCCCTTAATGACAACTGACGTACCAGGTACGTCATGCAAAAACTAGCAGTTAATGACAATGGACGTACCTGGTACGTCAGTTGTCTAACAGAGTGCTGGAAGCGATCACAAATGCTTCCAGCAGCTCTGAGGGTATGGAGGCATCCTGCAATACCACTTTACAAGCCTCTGATGCCGAGAGAGCCACTCTGTGGCCCTCTCTGCACCGGTAGCGATGGTGCCAGTGTCTGGTAGTGCACTGTCCGGGTGTGAGAGTGAACGCGCGCGTGCACGTGCACACAGCCACACTGACACCAATGAATCAGGCAGAAAGGGAGAAAAAAAATAAAAAATTCAAATATAAAAGGATCTGGGAGGGGGAGGGGGTGGGGGTATTGTGGGGGGGCTGCTACACTACAGAAATAGTTTTAAAGTTAAAAAATTAAATAAAAATACTTTTTGGGGGGGGTTTGGGGCCAAACTGGGTACTGGCAGACAGCTGCCAGTACCCAAGATGACGGTAATTAGGTAGGGTAGAGGGTTAGAGAGCTGGAGGGGGGGGGATCAGGGAGGTTGGGGCTAAGGCAGGGGTCCATCACAGCTAAAATATTTTATTATTTTTATTTAAAAAAAAACAAAAAACTCTTATTTAGTACTGGCAGACTTTCTGCCAGTAATTAAGATGGCGGGAACAATTGTGGGGTGGGGGAGGGAAGAGAGCTGTTTGGGAGGGATCAGGGGGTGGGATGTGTCAGGTGGGAAGCTGATCTCTAAAATTAACCCTGCAAGCTCCCTACAAGCTACCTAATTTAACCCCTTCACTGCTGGGCATAATTAACGTGTGGTGCGCAGCAGCATTTAGCGGCCTTCTAATTACCGAAAAGCAACGCCAAAGCCATATAAGTCTGCTATTTATGAACAAAGGGGATCCCAGAGAAGCTTTTACAACAATTTCTGCCATAATAGCACAAGCTGTTTGTAAATAATTTCAGTAAGAAACTTAAAATAGTGAAAAAGTTAGCGATTTTTTTTATTTGCTCGCATTTGGCGGTGACATGGTGGCATAAAATATACCAAAATGGGCCTAGATCAATACTTGGGGTTGTCTACTACACTACACTAAAGCTAAAATTAACCCAACAAGCTCCCTAATTAACCCCTTCACTCCTGGGCATAAAACACGTGTGGTGCGCAGCGGCATTTAGCGGCCTCCTAATTACCAAAAAGCAACCCCAAAGCCATATAAGTCTGCTATTTCTGAAAAAAGGGGATCCCAGAGAAGCATTTACAACCATTTGTGCCATAATTGCAGAAGCTGTTTATAAATAATTTCAATGGGAAACCTAAAGTTTGTGACAAATTTTGTGAAAAAGTGAACTTTTTTTTTTTTTTTAATCGCATTTGGCGGTGAAATGGTGGCATGAAATATACCAAAATGGGCCTAGATCAATACTTTGGGTATATATATATATATATATATATATATATATATATATATATATATATATATATATATATATATACATGTCAAGGGATATTCAGGTATTCCTGACAGATATCAGGGTTCCAATGTAACTAGCGCTAATTTTGAAAAAAAGTGGTTTGGAAATAGCGAAGTGCTACTTGTATTTCTAAACTCAGGACAAAATTTAGAAACTATTTAGCATGGGTGTTTTTTGGTGATTGTAGATGTGTAACAGATTTTGGGGGTCAAAGTTAGAAAAAGTGTGTTTTTTTCAATTTTTTCCTCATATTTTATTTTTATTTTTTTAGTAATTTATAAGACATGATTAAAATAATGGTATCTTTAGAAAGTCCATTTAATGGCGAGAAAAACGGTATATAATATGTGTGGGTACAGTAAATGAGTAAGAGGAAAATTACAGCTAAACACAAACACTGCAGAAATGTAAAAATAGCCATTGTCATTAAGGGTAAGAAAATTGAAAAATGGTCCGGTCATTAAGGGGTTAATGCTGCAAATTATGCTTATAGATTCTTTCATTACATAAGGGATGAGAGTCAGAGGGGGAGGAAGAGAGACAGAGAGAGAAAGAGACCATGGGGAGAACAACACATATGGAGAGAGATGGATAGAGAGAGAGACACACACACACACACAAGGGGGGGACCAGTGGGTGTAAAGTTTGAGTAAACAAAATACAAAAACGATCCTTTGCTGTAAAAGAGTAAAAAACACTAAACCACATTCATTAAATTATCATTTTCACTAACAGAATCCCTTACAGTAAAATCTTACTTCAATAAGATGTGGCTGAACAGAAACACTGCTCTCTGTGCCTCTGTTCCTGCTCTGTATAAGGATTCAGGAAGTGACAGTGGCACATTCCACTGCACTTAGAGGGGAAGAACAGAACTCTCTTTTTCACTTTAGCAAAGCTAGCAGGTTCACAGGACAGCAACAAAATATATGAAAGTTGTTTTTTTTCCGTTTTTGTTTTGTTTTATATGATTTAACATCCAGCCCCAACCCTATGTTCCACTTACTAATGCCTCTCGCTGGATTGGTTCAGCCCAAATAGGACTGCCTCAAATAAAGCACTTATGGGCCATGCAATGATCTTAACCACTGTCATCCAGTAGATGGCGCAGCATGTTGTGTAATGGTGGGCAGACCTGCTTGTGCCTCTCCATTGCACAACATCTAGCTGTGAAAAAAAATGCTGGGGAAAAAAAATTACAATTTTTTTTTTAAAGCCAATAAAAAAATATATATTTTTGCCCATATGAAAGGTGAAGCACTGCCTCACCTGCCTCTAGTGACTGCACATCACTGAATCTTATGCATGTCCCAGGCATTTTTCAAATATTTTACAGTCCCTGTGTTTACCACCTCTATTGGAAGTTTATTCCAGTAGCTCACCTTAAGTAAACAATGCTTTCTCCTAAATCTGCTACTCTCAGACCATTACTTCCCTCCTCACATCCAGTCCTTGGCTAAAGCCTGCCGCTTCCACCTTAAAAACATTGCTAAAATTAGACATTTCCTTACACAAGATTCAACCAAGATTTTAATCCACTCTCTCATCCTTTCCCGCCTCGACTACTGCAATTCCATCCTCTCTGGTCTACCTAGCTGCCGCATAGCTCCTTTACAATCCATTATGAATGCCTCTGCCAGGCTCATCTTCCTTACTTGTCGCTCTTCATCTGCTGCACCTCTCTGCCAATCCCTTCACTGGCTTCCTCTTGCATCTAGGATTAAACATAAAATCCTCACCCTGACACCCAGCTCTCAACTGCACTGCTCCCTCCTACATCTCAGAACTTGTCTCTAGATACTCTCCCTCCCGTCCCCTTCGATCAGCTCAGGATCTCCTCCTCTCTTGTTACTTCCTCACATTCACGTTTACAGGACTTCTCCAGACTGGCCCCCATCTTGTGGAATTCCCTGCCTCGCTCCATAAGACTCTCCCCTAGTTTTAACAGCTTCAAGCACTCCCTAAAAACTCTACTATTCAGGGATGCATACAACCAACACTAACCTTTCCTAACGCCATTGCTTTCCCCTTGAACCCCTTAGATTGTAAGCCTATGGGCCCAGCTGTTTACAGATTGCTTCATAAGAGCCGACTACAACAGTGAAACTCTCGGCAGGGCCCTCTACCCACTTGACCCCCTACAAAAGCTATCCTGTACACCGACTATGTTTACAGCACTGCAGAATCTGTTGTTGCTCTACCTGATAATAATAATAATAATAATAGTCTCTACCTTAAGATTGTGACCCTTTGTTTTTGCATTTCTTTTTTTTTGTGGAAAATGCTTTAAGCTTCTACTTTATTAAGTCCCTTCATATATTTGAATGTTTCTATCATGTCACTCTTTCCATTCTCTCCTCTAAACTATACATATTTAGATCAAAGAGTCTTGTTTGTATGATTTATATTTTAGACCATGTTCTATTTTAGTAGCCCTCCTTTGGACAGTTTCTAGTTTATTTATATCCTTATAGGGATAAGGTCTCCAGAACTGTACATAATATTCCAGATGAGGCCTAACTAGTGATTTGTAAAGTGGCATAAGAACCCTGCTATTTCTGCTGTAGGTAAAAAGAAAAAATTGTCCAAGCCTCTAGAATGCCCAGAAATGTCCACATCACTCTTTGGAATAGCTTTTATTCTATATAGCAAAACTACTTTACTAGATATGAATGAATATATATATATATATATATATATATATATATATATATATATCTATCTATATATATATATATATATATATATATATATATATATATATATATATATATATATATATATATATATATATATATATATAAATATATATATATATATATATATATATATATTCTATGGATTATTTAAAATATTTTACAGTATGTATGATATTTTAAATGATTTTTTATTAATTTTGTTGTAATATTTTATATTTAATATTTCAATAATGTGCATTGAAGATATCAATTCTTTGTGTGCTCTATGTCAGGGTTTTTTCCCCGTTGTTTGCCATGTGCTGTTGGCAGCCATTTTACTCACCTCTCTTCCTGACTATGGTGCATTGTGGGGGATGCTGCTCATTTCCTACACTTCCTTTTATGGCCAGACTGGTGTGCATCATCCATGTGAGACAGGGTGCAGTCTCAGAATTGTGATATCATCACTTATTATTTAAAGGACCTCTGTTCAGTATGCTTTGCCTTTGCGTTGTCTCAGAACTGTTTGTGAGAATTCCTGTGTATTACCTGGCTGCCTGATGGCCTTCCTGGTTCCTGATCCCTGGCTTGTTCCTGACTCTGCTGTTTTCCTTGTTCCTGATTCCGGCTCGTCTGACTATTCGCTTTGGCTCCTGACTCGACTCGTCTGACTACCAGCTCTGGTTTTGACTCCTGGCTTGTTATTTGACTTGTGGACTTTTTATTATTTTTTGCTATTAATAAAGGTGTGATTATTTTTTTCACTTCTCGTCTCAGTCTGATTCCTGGCATCCTGACACTCTAGCCCGACCTTATTAGTCCTAATGTTGGAACCCGATGCACATTACGCATATTTTAAATTCTTATGTTCTTCACATAGAACATAATGTACTTTTTATATTTAAATATATATTTATATATATATATATATATATATATATATATATATATATATATATATATATATATACAATAATGTTAATGTAAAATACATATATACCTATATATCTATAGGAATTGATATACAGGTATAGGTATATATAGATATAAATAGAAATATGTATTTACAATAAAATGGAATATATGTACAGTATATATACAGTAAAACCCATAAATGCTTAAATACATATATATATATATATATATGTATATGTATATATATGTATATATATATATATATATATATATATGTATATATATATATGTATATATATACACACACATACTTACAAATATTTAGACATGTGAATATATGTATTTCCATGTTAAAGCCGTTTGCATGCTTTTAAAAAAAAAAAAAAAAAAAAACCCACCCATGACCTCATATAATTGAGCACTTATAACTTTTTATGCAATTTTTTAATAATAATTTTTACGAGAGAGTGTTATTATGAGTGTAAATGCATTTTTGTGCCCCCTTTTGTCTTGAGTAACAGTTAATCAGAGCTCTGAAGTTGTGCGTTAAATTCAGATGTGCTCAAGAGTAATGCAGTTAGCATAGCACTCGTAATCTAACCCTTAACCAGCATTTTAAAATCTAAATTTAGAAGAGCATTTTAATATAGGAATTTAGGAAAGAGATTTTTGCTACGTATTCTATTTAAATATGAGGTTCTAAATTGATTTATTTTTTCTCATTATTCAAACCTTTTTTTTGTGGGATTATGTTACAAAAATGTTTTGTAACTAGTGGGTACCATAAAAATTGCAAGTCTTATAACACATAAAAAAAAACAAAAGAAATTAATTTTGTAAACTAAAAAAGTCGAGTAGAATGCAAGAAATTTCCAGCAGTGAATTAGTTACTCCTTATAAAAATAAATGCCGTTAAATAGCAATCCTCCTTTTCACATTTGAAAGAGATTAATACATTTCAGTGCAATATAGTTCAATTACCAGACTCATATATCAGCCACCAAGATGTGAAACTATGGGGCGAGGTTAAAGTAACACAAAGGGTATCTTCATCACTTCAATATCATTGCTTTAAAAGGCAGTGACCAGGAGAAGTAGATGACCTAATTTCAAAATTATTATAGTACCAAGAACTCAGTTTCAACATTATAATTCATTTTCTAGTGGGATATTTCAAATTTATTATCAGTTTCCTGACATATAATGGCTAATCGTTAAGGATACCCACTTTAACATAATATGAATACACATTTCCCCATAGGTAATGCAACTGTTCCAGCATTAGCATTATTGACTAAGGTACATTAAACTTCTTCACTAATACTTAATGGAAGGTTAATGTAAAAGTCGTAAGATTAAATGGCTTTTACTTAAAATAAGTATATTGATTAAAATAACTTAGTGAGATTTTTAGAGCTGTTGAAATAAAAGTACTCACGCTTTTTATTATTTTATCTAGCAGAAGTGCGAAATATAGGGCAATACATTGCAATATTACTGGAAGTTATTGCATTAATTGTTCTCAGTGCTGTAATTATTGCACATTTCTAACAAATTGATATTTTAAATTGAAAGGTGGTAATTTAGACTAATTTAGAGTTTTCATAATAACCTGGAAATAATGCGTATTTCTAGAACGTCCTTCAGCTAAGAATTAATTTTCATTTTTCAGTTCAGTGTGAAACCTTTTCTTTTTATCGCAAAAGCATTATTTGTGCTGTGCATACATTTCCGTTCCCAAATCTATGCGCCCCATTAATGAAGCTGTCAACTATCTGTTGGGCTTCAGTTGTGCCTAAAAATTCACGCAGTTACAAAACTGCCATATCCCGTATAAAATAATCTTACATTTATAATTATTATGGTCACACAGACAACTTTTATGGACATATGATTTCATGCACCAACCATATCCTGTATAATTTAATAACTAAAAAAATACACCATAAAAATACTATTCAATAGCACTTTTAAATTTGAAATGAGCAGTAGAGTATTTTTTTGGCAAACCTAAAAGTTAATCCAATTTTCCTACCTCTGTATTAGTGTGACAGTAATCAGCCAATCCCAAAATATATTTATGTATATACTGTGCACTTTTGCACATGCTGAGTAGAAGCTGGATATTCAGAAAGTCTGCATATAAAAAGAATCTGCTCACTTTGACATGTTTTGCTCTAATTCAGTGTTTAATCATATTATTATTATTATTATTATTATTACTACAGTATCAGTTATTTCTAGAGAGCCAACAGATTCTGCAGCGCTATAAACATAGGCATGATATGCAGGTAACATTTGTAGGGAACAATTGTGTATAGAGCTCTGCCAAGAGTTGCATTGTTGGGTCAGCTCTCATGAAGGTGAGCTACAAACAGCTGGGCTCATAGGCTTACATGCTAATGGGGGTTCAAGGGGATAGCTAAGGAGGAGAGAACTGAGGTTAGAAAAGGTTAGCATATGTTGTATAGCATTTGATTAAGCGCTGTACTGGAGGGAAATATGTCAGACTTGTGCCTTTGAGCCCATGTTTTCTTTTAAATTAATTAAAGGGACACTGTGCCCAAAATTTTTCTTTTGTGATTCAGATTGAGCATGACATTTTAAGCAACTTTCTCATTTACTCCTATTATCAAATTTTCTTCATTCTCTTGGTATCTTTATTTGAAATGCAAGAATGTAAGTTTAGATGCCGGCCCATTTTTGGTGAACAACCTGGGTTGTCCTTGCTGATTGGTGGATAAATTCATTCACCAATAAAAAAGTGCTGTCCAGAGTACTGAAACCAAAAAAAAGCTTAGATGCCTTCTTTTTCAAATAATGATAGCAAGAGAACAAAGAAAAATTGATAATAGGAGTAAATTAGAAAGTTGCTTAAAATTGCATGCTCTTTCTGAATTACAAAAGAAAAAAATTGGGTGCAGTGTCCCTTTAAACACTCTTTTGTGCCACATTGTATTTGTTTATTAGAAGTGGTAGGTGGAGTTTGTCTACAGAAAAAAGCAAGATGTTACTTTGTTTAAAAACTGTTTAGACTAGCTGGCATGTAATTCTATAGCAAGGCAACAAAATGTAATTTATGTCTATTGTCCCTTTAAAGAGACACTCACGTCAAAATAAACTTTTATGCTTCAGATAGAGCATGCAGTTTTAAGACACTTTTCAATTTACTTATATTATCAAATTTTGCACAGTCTTTTTATGTTCACACTTTCTGGGGAACAAGATCCTTATGAGCATGTGCACAAAATCACAGGTTATACGTATACTAGTCTGTGATTTGCTGATGTATGTCACATGATACAGAAGGCTGGAAATGGGAGAAAAAAAATAAAATTAGTCAAAATAAATCTATTCTAAGTTCTATTGCATTGTCTTTTTATTAGGAGTTAATAACTGTAATGTAGGTGATGGCGATGTTAAGGGCGGCAGATTAGGGGTTAATAAGTGTATTTAGGTGGCAGCGATATTAGGGGCAGCAGATTAGGGGTTAATAACTGTATGTAGGTGGCGGCGATATCAGGAGCTGCAGATTAGGGGTTAATAGTTTTATTTAGGTGGCGGCGATGTTAAGGGTGGCAGATTAGGGGTTAATAACATTATGTAGGTGGCGGTGATGTCAGGGGCGGAAGATTAGGGGTGTTTAGACATGTTTTTTATGTTAAGGTGTTAGGTTTAAACATAACTTTTTCTTTACCCATAGACATCAATGGGGCTGCGTTACGGAGCTTTTCTTTCCCTGATCGCAGGTGTTAGGCTTTTTTTTTGCCGGCTCTCCCCATTGATGTTTATGAAGAAATCGTGCACAAGCACGTGAAAGCAGCGCTTGTATTTGAGTGAAGCATGGAGCTCAATGCCACCATATCGCCTGCGCAAGCCTGCTTTTTGAAAACCTGTAATAGCAGCGCTATAGTGGAGTGAAATAACGCAGAAAATGTTGCGATAGTTAATTTCTCTATAGCGCTCAAAACTTGTAATCTGGCTGAGTATTTGCAAGTGATGCACTAACGTTAGTGTGCGTTATATAACAATATTGCTTGCGTGTTAATTTGCGTGAATATTACAAATTGAAAATATACACGCTCACTTGTGCGCAATAGAATTTAACACTATATATATATATATATATATATATATATATATATTTATTTAATATTCTATTTAAAAAACACAGGAATTTGAAATCAGCGTAACACATATTGAATTTTGTGCTTCAGGTCTAACGTGGTGTCTGGTTAGTACACATGAAAAATTTGTTATCTTAAGGTATGTTATTAAAAATTTAAATATAAAATATTGCAAAATATTAAAAATAATCATAATTAAAAATGATTATAGATCAAGTGGGACTTTGTATATATATATATATATATATATATATATATATATATATATATATATATATATATATATATATATATATATACAGTATCCCACAAAAGTTAGTACACCACTCCCATTTTTGTAAATATTTTATTATCTTTTCATGTGACAACACTGAAGAAATGACACTTTGCTACAATGTAAAGTAGTGAGTGTACAGCCTGTATCACAGTGTAAATTTGCTGTTCTCTCAAAATAACTCAACACACAGCCATTAATGTCTAAACCGTTGGCAACAAAAGTGAGCATACCTCTAAGTGGAAATGTCCAAATTGGGCCCAATTATCCATTTTCCCTCTCCTGTGTCATGTGACTCGTTAGTGTTAAAAGGCCTCAGGTGTAGATGGGGAGCAGGAGTATTAAATTTGGTGTTATTGCTCTCTCACTCTCTCATACTGGTCACTGGAAGTTCAACATGAACTCTGAGGATCTAAAAATATTTACAAAAATGGGATACTGTATATATATATATATATATATATATATATATATATATATATATATATGTATATATATATATATATATATATATACTGTATATATATATTTATATATATTTACAAGTGGCTGGTTATTGCTACCGCAAGCTCGCGGTAGCAAGCAGTGCTGAGAAAATTAAACAGAGATAAGATCTTTTAATAGCAGACAACTGTACAAAGCAGTTTTCAGGGGTGTTCCCTGAATATATATACATATATACATGTATAAGCTTATATACATATATATTTATGTGCTAATATTTTTATATACACATATAAACACATAAATACTGTATATATTTGTATATATTAATATACATATATATTTAAAATTTGCTACCCATCGCTGCATAACTTACCTCCTTTGCTGCGCTAGGTTGATTCTCTCATTGGAGCCTATGGAAGCATGCTCTCGTGAGCGCAATGTTTTCATGCAATGTGAATACGAGTACTAGTTCACATTGCGGCTAACTTTTAATATCAGCGCACACTTGCGTGCACTGGTATTCCTAACTGGAGCGCAAATATCCCAAATTTTTTCGCTCCGCTTTTAATCTAGCCCAATATATGACATTTGGATATATACATACATATATATACATATATATATATATGTATTTATATGTATTTATTTATATGTATTGATGTATAAAGAAAGAAAGAGAGAGAGGGAGAGAAAAGTTTAAATATTTTAGAAGAAGCTGACTTTAAAAAAAGCGGATTTTCATTTTATGTGTAAAACCTGTTTTTAAACACTGCTCAATGGAGCTCAGTAGCATGCAGTATAATCAGAAACTCACCTTAAAAGTCATCAAGAGTCTGCAATGATTAGAAAAATGTACTCACCTTAACAATGAATTGATTCATAATAATTTTCTTGATTTTCTTTGTAGTATACAAGTATAAGAGTAATTACATTTTTTACATGTAGACATTTGGGAACAAGACCCATTGCATTTTCAAATTTTTAATGAAAAGCACAGAGCAGCTAAATGCAAATGTAATACGAAAATTTTCATTTAAAACTTAATTTGATTAATTTAGGTCAGTTACTTGTATCCATAGTCTTCTAATATTTAGTGTTTTCATCTCTTTTTTTGCTTCAGTTTCTTTTTGAGATAGACCAATTGCTTTATGAAAGCATGTGAACAGTAAACGCTACTATTTATTTAGTATACTGTGAACAAAGATAAAACGTTATTATGTTCATTATCAGCCTCTGTGAGAATACTTGATAATGCTCAGTTCCATGCAGAAAAGTCACACAGTGGTGATAATAACCTTTCACAATACCCTAGTAGTCATTCATTCAACAACTATTGCTTCCTCTAAGAAAATTCAATAAACATTATGGGTAATAAAGAAGTTCAAAACAAGCACAGAAGGGATGCTTATGTTTACACTCATTTGGAAATTATTCATTGTTCCTCTCCATATTAGACTCATTTTCCAATTTTACCTTGTAAATACATTATTTTTGTATTGTTAAACATAATATGTTGTGTAACAGACTTTATCTATCTACAGTATCTATATCTATCTATATCTATCTATCTATCTATCTATCTATCTATCTATCTATCTAATCTATCATCTATCTATCTATCTATCTATCTATCTATCTATCTATCTATCTATCTATCTATCTATCTATCATCTATCTATCTATTTATCTATCTATCTATCTATCTATCTATCTATCTATCTATCTATCTATCTATCTATCTATCTATCTATCTATCTATCTATCTATCTATCTATATATCTCTATCATCTATCTATCAATCTATCATCTGTCTGTCTCTCTCTCTCTCTCTCTCTCTCTGTGTTTCTGTCTATCTACTCATCTATATGATTCTTAAATGACCATTAAATACAGTTGCATTGCATAATTAAAAAGTGCATGATAAAATACAATGCTATAACATTTACTCTGAATTTTAAATGAGAAGTAGATTCAAAATTCCTTTATATTTGTACTGTGAGCTCTTGCATATACTCCAAAGGAGATGGTGCCTTAGATAGTGCTTAAAAAGACTACACAATTTGTTAAATGACTAAAAGTTAGCCTACCTTAATTCCGATTGGCTAATAGAATTCTATCAGCCAATCGGAATTGAAGGGACACCATCTTGGATGACGTCATTTAAAGGAACCTTCATTCAGTCGTAGCCATCGGAAGAAGAGGATGCTCCATGTCGGATGTCTTGAAGATGGACCCGCTCCGCGCCGGATGGATGAAGATAGAAGATGCCGTCTGGAGGACCAATTCTGCCCGGTTGGATGAAAACTTCTGCCCGTCTGGAGGACCACTTCTGCCCAGCTGGATGAAGACTTCTCCCGGGAAAGGTGATCTTCAAGGGGTTAGTGTTAGGTTTTTTTAACGGGGGATTGGGTGGGTTTTAGAGTAGGGTTGGTTGTGTGGGTGGTGGGTTTTAATGTTGGGGGGCATTTGTAATTTCTTTTACAGGTAAAAGAGATGATTACTTTGGGGCAATGCCCCGTAAAAGGCCATTTTAAGGGCTATTTGTAATTTAGTGTAGGGTAGGGCTTTTTTTATTTTGGGGGGGGGGCTTTTTATTTTGTTAGGGGGATTAGATTAGGTGTAATTAGTTTTAAAATCTTGTAATTTGTTTATTATTTTCTGTAATTTAGTGTTTGTTTTTTTGTACTTTAGATAATTTTATTTAATTGTATTTAATTTAGGGAATTAATTTAATTATAGTGTAGTGTTAGGTGCTAGTGTAACTTAGGTTAGGTTTTATTTTACAGGTACTTTGTATTTATTTAACTAGGTAGTTATTAAATAGTTAATAACTATTTAATAACTATTCTACCTAGTTAAAATAAATACAAACTTGCCTGTAAAATAAAAATAAACCCTAAGCTAGCTACAATGTAACTATAAGTTATATTGTAGCTAGCTTAGGGTTTATTTTATAGGGTTAGGGTTAGACTTAGGTTTAGGGGTTAATAACTTTAATATAGTGGGGTCAACTTTGGGGGCGGCAGATTAGGGGTTAATAAATGTAGGTAGGTGGCATCAATGTTAGGGCCTGCAGATTAGGGGTTAATATATTTATTATAGTGGCAGCGATTTCCTGTTCAGCAGACTAGGGATTAAAATTTTTATTTTAGTGTTTGCAATGTGGGGGGGGCTCGGTTTAGGGGTTAATAGGTAGTTTATGGGTGTTAGTGTACTTTTTAGCACTTTAGTTAAGAGTTTTATGCTACGTCGTACTACTGACTTTAAAATGCGAAACCAGGCTTGACAGGAGAGGGTGTACCGCTCACTTTTTGGCAGACTCGTAATACCGGCACTATGCAAGTCCCATTGAAAAAATAGGATACGCAATTTACGTAAGCGGATTTGCGATATTTCCAAGTCTAGTTAAGGTAGAAAAAATCCTATTGGCTGATTGGATCAGCCAATAGGATTGAGGTGGCATTCTATTGGCTGTTTCAATCAGCCAATAGAATGCCAGCTCAATCCTATTTGCTGATTGCATCAGCCAATAGGATTTTTTCTACCTTAATTCTGATTGGCTGATAGAATTCTATTATTAATGCTGCAAAAACTTTTTAAGTGTGCTCTATAATTTTAATATACGGAGCAGAGAGTGCTATTCATAAGCTCATATTTCTTTTATTACAAGTGGTTAGTTAAGTGTTTTGCTCAAGAGCAATTAAAAATACCACTCAGAGTCAGCCAGTCGATTGGCCGTAAAGACTCCTGCATCACTAGGAGGGTGTTGACTTTTAGAACTTTACTCCTCTTCTCAGCTCACGCTTGTCGGTGTTTGTTGCTGAATTATGCAGCTGTGTTTTTTGTTAACTCTGTTATACCCGAGTGATTTTAATTGTAATACATTCTTTTAATCTGCTGGAAGTCTCTCCGGTCCCTTCTATATACCAAAATGTTTTACATAGGCTTTTAAACAAAGAGCTAATTCATAGCTCTAGCGAGTGTGAGTACATCTCCATTCCTCTGTTTATTGTTATTCCTAAACAGGACTTCACTAATATTATCTGTTTCCCTTTCTTTTAAGGGCACCCACACAGAATAAGTCTGGACTTATATCCTATCTCTGTGCACTTATAACACATTTCTTTTTTGTATTTGTATTTATTACTTTGTGTTTTATAAATAAATAATAGAAACTAACCATTAAATCCCTTTTAAGATATCTACAGTACTTTAAACAATATGCATTGTACATGAAAAAGCATATAATTTAAACATTGACCCCTAATCAGCCATAACATAAAACTAACTGTAGAAGCTAAAGCCCTACACATAAATATTCAATATTAAAAATTATGCATTGTTATGTAGAATGCATAATGTTTAAATATTTTTTAATAAAAATTAAAATGTAATTAATGTTGTTTGTTTTTTTTAATTTCTAATTAAATACAGTATTATTAATGTTATAGGTCTACATAACTGCATGCCTGTTATGTAAAAATATTATTTCATGATACTGACTGCTATAACATACATATATACTAACATATATACTATATATCTATGTTATCACTAATAAACACAACAAGCTGTACTGCCACTTTAAACCACTTTAGGACAATGCCCTACAAAAGGCCGTTTTAAGGGCTATTGTAATTTATTTTAGTGTTGGGGTTTAGGGTTTTATTTTGTTTTGGGTGGGCTTTTTATTTTATGGGGCATGTAGTTTAGTGTTAGGTATACCGTTTTTTTTATTTTGGATACTGTAGTTTATTTTTTGTAACTTACCTTTTTTATTTTTTTATTTAACTTACATTTATTTTTTTATTTTTTTTGTAACTTATAGGGGTTAGTGTAGAGGGAGTTTTGGTTATAGGGGGGCTAGGAGTTAGGTAAATTGCATTTGGGGTCTGGCAGGTTAGGTTTGTTATTTATTTAGATTTTTTTATTTCTAAGTTAGTAGGTTTAGTTTAGAGGGGGTTAAGTTAATTTGGGGTATGTGGCTGCATAGGGGTTAATAGTTAGATATTTGTGGTGGGTATATGGTGGCATATGGGTTAATAGTTACATACTTGTGGTGGGTATATGGTGGCATAGGGGTTAATAGTTAGATAATTGTGGTGGGTATTTGGCGGCATAGGGGTTTATAGTTAGTTACTTACGGTGTGTATGTGGCGGCATAAGGGTTTATAGTAAGAGGCATAGTTAACAATTAGTTTATTGCAGTGGGTATATGGCAGTTTAGAGGTTAATAGTTAGTGAATTGCAGTGGATATGTGGTGGCATACGGGTTTATAGTTAGAGACAGAGGGGTTAATAGTTAGTTTATTGAGGTGGGTATGTGGCGGTTTAGAGGTTAATAGTTAGGGACTTGTGGTGAGTATGTGGTGGCATAGGGGTTTATAATTAGATTATTGCGGTGGGTATGTGGCAGCATAGGGGTTAATAGAATAGTACTTGCAGTGGGTATGTGGTGGTTTAGATCTTTATTAATTTAGTGTTAGTTTGCAATCGTGGGTTAGTTCGGTTTAGGTATTAGGATTAGCGATTAGGCAGATGGCAGTAATATTCAAGTGATCCTTTACTGTACATCACCAATATAGTCGGCGTTGCTGGGTGTTGTCAGCATCGCCAACTAATGGCATGTATAAAAAATGCCTTTCGGCAATGAAGCAATGAGGCAATGAATCATAAGGGGCCTTTGTGTGTACTACCACTCTTCCCTACCCTCCCCTTAAACACACAAATTAAATCAACCTTCCTGTTTTTTGCCTTGTCATAGAAAAATAAAAATATAGATTTTGATAGCACATAAGAACCACAGGCCCACCAAGTATACCAAAAATGTCCTAAAAGTGTAAACCTGTTTAGTTAGTAGTATATCCTTATGCTTATCCCAGGCATTCTTGGATTATTTCTTTTTTTAATGTGACAAATATTTTTTCACACTAAATGATCTTCCTCTCCCCCCTCATACCCTTGATGGGTTGGAGAGAAGGAGCTTGCTCTTTCCTTAACCCTTTTTTTATGTCTTGTAACCTCTCCTTCTAATTTTGTCTTCTTGTTTTTAACCATCTACAAACTACACCTCAAAATTATAACAAACTTTAATTTATTTTGCTGCTCCAAGAGACCCACTGGGTGGCTTAGATGCCATCCCCCCTACATATCAAGCTGTATCTAGTAGTAGTAGGATCTGGTCCTTATTGTAAAAACATCAAAGGATGTTTCACTCCTTATACACTGTGATATTGCATGTGAAAGGTTAACTGTTGAGCCTGACCCACAAGGACTTTTTGTTATTGCTGTATATAAACTTGATGGAATGCTATACACCCTAGCATCTTGCTATGGCCCTAATTCTAGATATATTTGTTCCCTTCACAGATTATTACTCAGATTAAATAATCTGAAGCAGAGCCATCTACTGTTAGCGGGAAACTTTAATACGTTAACTGCTTCCCCACCATTATTAAAAATTACTAAAAATTTCTGTTCTTTGTTTGCTCTGTTTGGTGATACTTTTATTCTACTGCCATATACTACACATATTATTCTCAAGTCCATTGTTCCTACTCAAAATGATGCATGGATTCCCCCTTTGTACATGGTCAGACCATGACCCTGTTTATATCCATTTCTCCCTACTTAACTCAACTGTATCTAGACAAAGTGCAGCTACTAGACATCTTATTGTCTACTCCAAACATTATAAGCAAATGCTCTATGGAGATTAAGGCCTTTTGTTATGATAGGTGTTTGTCTATGAGAGCGATTTCAAAAGAATGTTGGCTGCGCGTGCAGCCAAAAGAATCCACCTGGATGCAGCTTTGACCCCCACATCCCTAAACAATAAAGTAATTAACCCCTAATCCGCATATAACATAATTAAAATATTAACCCCTTAATCGCCAACCACCCACATCACAATAAACCTAATTAACCTATTAACCCGTAAACCGCAAAACCCCAACATCACAAAAAAACTATTTAACCTATTAACTGTTAAACTGCCAACCCCCCACATCGCAATATACCTAATTAACCTATTAACCCCTAAACCACAAAAAACCCACGTCACAATAACCCTAATTAACCTATCAACCCCTAAACCGCCAACCCCCCAAAATCTCAATAACCCTAATTAATATATTAACCCTATACCGCCAACCCCCCCCCCACAATTCAAATAACTAATTTAATTGCTAAACCCCCTAACCTAACACCCCCTTAATTAACCACAATTACTACTAAGTTACAATTAAAATTAAAAAAAAACTAACATTAAATTACAAAAAATAAAAAGTCTAACATTACAGAAAAAAATAAACAGAAAAATAAACAAAATGATCAAAAAAAAAAAATTATACCTAATGCCTATGAAAATAAAAAGCCGCCCAAAATAAAAACACCCCCTAATCTAAACTACCAATAGTCCTTAAAAGGGCCTATTACTGGGCATTGCCTTAAATTAAACAGCTCTTTTTACCTCTTAAAAATACTAAGTCCCCCTAACAGTAAAAAAAACCCCACCCACCAAACCCCCCAAAATAAAAAATCCTAACACTAAAAAAAAACTAAACTACCCATTGTCCCTAAAGGGGCTTTTGTATGGGCATTGTCCTTAAAAGAACATTCAGCTCTTTTACTGCCCTAGAAAGGGCAATCAGCTCTTCTTCAAGTCCCAAAAAACCTTAATCTAAAAAAACACCCCAAAAATTAAATAAAAAGCCTAAACCTAAGCCCCAAATAGGTACTCACTGTTCCTGAAGTCTGGCGGAGAAGGTCTTCTTCCAGATGGATCCATCATCTTCTATCTTCATCCGGAGTGAAGGCAGCATGAAGCGAAGGTGCGGAGCTGTGTTCCTGATGCCTCGATAGGCAGTCCAGTAAAAAAAAACCCCACTCACCAAACCCCCCAAATTAAAAAAAATAGCACTAAATAAAACTAAACTACCTATTGCCCCTAAAGGGGCATTCATATGGGCATTGCCCTTAAAAAGGCATTTAGCCCTTTTACTACCCTTAAAAGGGCAATCAGCTCTTTTTCAAGCCCAAAAAAACCCTAATCTAAAAAAACAAAAAACAAAAATTAAAATAAAAAAAGCCTAAACCTAAGCCCCAAATAGGTACTCACTGCTCCTGAAGTCCGGCAGAGAAGGTCTTCTTCCAGAAGGATCCATCATCTTCTATCTTCATCCAGAGTGAAGGCAGCGCAAAGCGGAGGTGCGGAGCTGTGTTCCCGATGCCTGGATCCTCAATGGCGGTCCTCGGCGGCGTGTCCGATTGAATGCAAGGTACACCCTATTTATTGGGGTACCTTGCATTCCTTTTGGCTGAAATTTTGAAATCAGCCAATAGGATGAGAGCTACTGAAATCTTATTGGCTGATTTGAACAGCTAATAGGATTTCAGTAGCTCTAATTCTATTGGCTAATTTCAAAATTTCAGCCAATAGGAAGGCAAGGTGCCCCAAATTGATTTTTGTACCTGCATTCAATCTTCAGTGTACAACGGACATCGGATGAAGAGGAGCCTCTATGCCACCGAAGAATGCTGCTGCCGAGGACCGCTGCCATTGAGGACCGCCGCTGGGGATCCTGGCATCGGGAACACAGCTCCGCACCTCCACTACGTGCTGCCTTCACTCCGGATGAAGATAAAAGATGATGGATCAGTCTGGAAGAAGACCTTCTTCGCCGGACTTCAGGAACAGTGAGTACCTATTTGGGGCTTAGCTTTAGGCTTTTTTATTTTAATTTTTGAGGTTTTTTTTTAGATTAGGGTTTTCTTGGGCTTGAAAAAGAGGTGATTACCCTTTTAAGGGCAGTAAAAGAGCTGAATGCTGTTTTAAGGGCAATGCCATACAAATGCCCCTGAGAGGCAATGGGTAGTTTAGTTTTTTTTAGTGTTAGGTATTTTTATTTTGGGGGGTTTGGTAGGTGGGGGTTTTTACTGTTAGGGGTACTTAGTATTTTTTAGAGGTAAAAGAGCTGTTTAACGTAGGGCAATGCCCTACAAAAGGATGTTTTAAGGGCTATTGGTAGTTTAGTATTAGATTATGGGGTGTTTTTATTTTGGTGGAATTTTTTTTATTTTTTATAGGGGTATTAGTTTAGGTTTAATTTTTTTATTTTGGATAGCTTTGTTTATTTTTTTTCTGTAATTTTACTTTTTTTATTTTTTGTAACTTTAGCTTGGGGGTTTGTATTTTTTAAACATAGACTGCCCTCTAGGCAGGCTTATCGCCGAGTGGGTAATAAAGGAATTATCTATCTTTTTAAACAACAAAAATTCTGGCGTTGACTGTCACTTTAAGTGAGGAATTTAACACATCCATGCTATTGAACATGCAGATGTTATCACATCCTAGACTATTGCTCAGGTAGTGTCCCAGTACAAGTTTGTGGTAAGTAGGGCCTTTCAGACTTTGATTCCTGCTTATTTTTTTCTGACATTGGTGTAGATGCGGGCCCGCCAGGAAAATGGTGTACTATTTGTTACAGCTATATATATAAATCTTGAGCTTTATTCAACATACATTGTACTGTGCACCACAAGGAAATCTATTATGTGAGGAATTTAACACATTCATGTTATTGAACATGCAGGTGTTGGCACTCCTTAGACTATCAGGCAATAATAAAATAACTTTCCATTTGTTATAAGAGCACAAAAATAGAATTGCTCTTGATGGATGCTAACATTTTGCACTCCACTTGTAATCTAGGCCTTTATATGTAATTAAAAATTTTGTTTAATTTCCTTTAACATATAGGGGCATATTTATCAAAGCGTCAACTGAAAATATGCTTGAATCCCGCATCGTATTTGTCGCGAGATTGATCTGCCATAGTTAACAAAGAGCCAAGATCGTCAAATGTTGAAATGTGTGAAAAAATATACGCTCCCGCAATCTCAATCCGACGCAGATCAATGCTTGCGTCATTAAAGATGTTTCAAATTCAGATTTGACTCTATTTTAACCTTTTTTCAAATTTATCAAACATTTAACTGGTACGCTCGCGTCTATTCCGACGCAGCATACCTAGTTTTCAATCCACCACCCTTAAGGCCTTGGATGCCATAGAACTCAATGGGAGTCTGAAAACACAGAAAGCTTATGTTCAATGTTGCAAAATAATGAAGTATATTACATTATAAAAGTAAATTAGAAACTCTATTAAAATTGTATACCCTTTCTAAATCAAACAATGTTATTATTATAGTAGATATAGGGATAAAAATGAAAAATACATTACTACTTATGGATTATGTTACAAATTTGTCTCTCATTACAAAGCAAGGGGACAATATTTCTCCAAATTTATTGCAAAGTGTTGCCCCAAACTTGTTGCACTAATAGATATAGAGATAAAAATGAAATAAATACACAACATAATATAGCTAACTTCCTTTTTTTTTTTGTGAAAAATCTATGTGCACCATTTTTAAGCCATGTAATACAAGTCCCACTCTCCACTACGCACCAATTTTGATGCAACACTTTTCGCACCAATTACCAAACTCCTATAACTCCTAAACAACCCACACACTAGTGAATTTTTCAACCACTTTTGATTGGAATATGCATAATCACATGATTTATGACATCAGCCAATATGATCCAAATATACATTTTAAACTATCACTAAAGAATCAAATTGCTTGATACTTGTGTCATTGATCACTCATCAGAACTTGTAAGTGCCATTTGTTACATTGTGTATCATACTTTGAAAGTATGTATATGTGAAATTAGTATTAAAGATAAACATTGATGCTGACAATGCCTGACATTAGGACACACTGTGTAATATTTTAGACAATGATTTTAAAATTCGAATTGATGTTTGATTCAATATAATCTTAAGCTGATAGCTCAAAGGGATAGCCCACATAACATTAAACTGTCATGATTCAGATACAGCAGAAATTAAAATCACCTCTTTACTGTCATGCTATTTTCAGTGTATGTCTTCCTTTTCTTGAATTCATGTTTTAGTAAGAAATATCATCTTATATGCCAGCCCATTTTATAACAGCTGTGTAGGGGTGGTTTTTAAAACTAGATTGCAATCAGGAGGGGTTACACAGGTACAGAGAGAAAACTGGCCCAGCTCTTAAAATATCCATTGATTGCAAATAAATACATATGATACCCTGATTACATGCTATATTCACAATTATTTCTGCTCAGAATAATAAAAAAAAAATAACACTATATACATATAGTGGTATAAACACAGAGATATGACAGACAACATTGTTTAGAACAAAAAAAAGGAACTTAAAGACATGTAAATATGTTTGCACGATTTCTGACAAAACACACACACACACACACATATACACATACTGTATGTATATATATATATATATATATATATATATATATATATACAAGTATGTGCAAAGATATATGTACAAATTCTAGCATTAATAATCATTTATAAAAAAAAAACATGAGATAAAAGCATATCATTACTTCTAGAAATACAAATACACATTAACTTATGTGAAAGTATCATATAACAAATAAATATAAAAATAACTTTCTATGAGATATTGTTTGTTGAGGTATAAATCTATCTATCTCTTGGACATTAACAGATGAAAAATAAAAGATTAGCTTTAGAGAAATGTGCATGTTCATGGACAGTAATGAAATGGTATAAATAAAGTTGGGAAAAATCCAAATAACCGCGTCATCAAAGACTGTTAGTTAACAACAGTACGATGCTCATCGTGCCGTTCTTGACGCGCATGTTTTTTTTATAAATAAGGGTATTGTATGTGGATCCGCGTCAGCAATGTCTGGCGATGTCTGGAGAGCATATTGACACCGGCGAATGCACCGATATTGACGTTTTGATAAATATCCCCCATAGGGCTCTACTTTTGAAACTTCAAATGCAGTTTTAGAGTCTTTGCAAGCCTGCAACAGCAGATTAAGAAGCAACAATTCATAGACTGCTGTTTCCTTACCTCTTCACCATCTCAGAAGTGTCAGAATTAAAAATCATGGACTTATTTGCTTGTGGTAAATAACTACCCCTGCTCCTGCATTATTTTTTAGGGGTAAGATTACATAAGAGAGTTCCTGTGCAATCTTAACTTTCATTATAAATACTAGAATTACTGGGGGCAAGCTCAGATGAAAAGATTCTATGCCCGGAACCCCGTCTTCTCATAGCTTTTTAAATGAGGACCAAAATGTTGAAACAAAGCATGTAAGTTACATGCATAACCTGTAAGTTAATTAGGTTTCAGAACTAGAATATATAGACCACCATCTATTTACAGCATTGTCACAAAGGGCATGGCTTTTCTACAATTCTACAGGAAAGAACAAAATACTAGGATATGAGAATTACATTTTTACTCATTGAGATTTTATTTTTATGCTTGGCAAAGCCTTTAAAATATGTTTGCTCAAATCAATACAATCCAACATTTTGCAGCTTTTACAAATGTCAATCCATGTAGTACTTCATCTTAAAGTGAATTATCTTTCTCTTTAATATCAATTATTCTCATACAGAACAATTTAATGACACTCTGGCCGTGCCACTATCATTTGTCCTTGGATAGTTTGACCCTTTTAACTTAAAAGTTCTATGTCTTCATGCATTGTACAATAAATTTTCTACCATGTGCACCAACTAATTGTACTCCTTTTGTATTCCCCATCTAGTATATGGTCTTTCATTTTACTTTCACCTCCATTTAAGCATACATGACCTATGTATGTAGTAATTTGCATTAAATAATACCAGCAAAGTACAGGGTTATTTTTTTATGTAAGTGGTTGGAATGTATGTTTAAGGGCAAATAGCTTTGCTAGCTGCAAATCAAAATTATATAAATTACATTAAGACCATGCTAAGTTTTTCAGAAAGGATATATTCCTTCATGTAAAGGATCTTCAAATAAAAGGTGCTTTTTTAAAAAGCAAAAATAAATACAATGTGAAATATTGAAATGGAATTTACAATGAATAACTAAGAAGTATATGTGTTGTATAAGAAAGGTATTTGTGAAGTTCCAATGCATTAAAATAAAGCTTGCAAAAGGTTATCTAAACTGCAATTATACTTTTTTTTTCATAGTAAATACTGTACATATTTGAGAGTTCAGATGTCTGCGTAAATATGTAGATAAGGAATTATTTAAAGGGACATGAAACCAAAAAATTTTCTTTCATGATTTAAGTAGAGCATACAACATACAATTTTAAACAACATTGTAGTTTACTTCTGCTAGCACATTTGCTTCATTCTCCTGGTATCATTTGTTGAAGGAAAAGCAATACTACTGGTTTCTAACTGAACTTATGAGGTGAGCCAATGACAATAGGCAAATATAAATGCAGCCACCATTCAGCAGCTAGCACCCAGGTGCGTTGCTGCTCCTGAGCTTACCTAGATGAACCCTTCAAGAAAGGATAATAAGAAAAAGAAGCAAATTAAATAATAGAAGTACACTGGAAATCTGCTTAAAACTGTATATTCTGTCTGAATCATTAATGTCTAAGAATGACTTTACTGTCTCTTTAATCCTTATATCTGTAATAAAAGACAATGATAATTTATTAAAAACTAGTAGCAACCACCTATTAAAAATGATAATTGTGATGGTGATAATACTTCTTACATATGCAATTTAAATCTACATAAGATCTCTAATGACACATTGTAAAATTGACTCAGAAAATCTTAACCTAGATCACACTTATTCCAAATTTAAATTTGCTAGGGTGACAAAATCAAGCCATACACAAAAGTGATAAATAAAAAGATGTGTGCCTCACAGTCCCCAATGTGGAATTATACTGCTGGGCGGCGCAGGCGAAATATGTACTAGATTATATCACAGGACAATCCCGCTTTGTGATAACTAACCTGGAACAGCAGGTTGTCGAACCTTGGACACTAGCTGCACTGCCATTCCTGACTACTGACAAAACAGACAAAATACTGAATGGCTACCCACTCATACAACAACCTCTTAAAGCATGGGAAAAACTCTGTAAACGATTACACTGCCAACACGAACTCAGTAAGTACATTCCACTACAGGGAAACCCTGACTTCCTACCGGGTATGACTACAAAGGTATTTAGGGAGTGGAAGACCTTGGGACTGGATAGGATATCTAAAGTCCTTGACAGAGATGGAAAAACGATACACACTTTTGCACATCTTCAAGAGTCCTACACTCTCCCCCACACACATCACTTCGCATATCTACAGGTAAAACATTATCCGGCTGAAGTACTTAGGAGGTCAGAGGTCCCTGAAGAAACTAAGGGGGTAGAACAAATTTGCCACTTGTACACACAGGGGATTACATGTATCTCCCCTATCTACAAAGTGTTGCAGGCGCCAGATAACATAAACACGACAACTCATATAAGCGCAAAATGGACCGAGATACTGGGAACACAAATAAATGGGGAGCAGGTTCAGGAGAGCATTCAAAAAGTAAGGAAAGCCACATTATCAATGGATCTTAGAGAAACGCATACTAGAATGCTCGAATTAGCCTACATTACTCCAAAACTCTATAGAAAATGGGAAACTGAACACACTGGGAACTGTCCTAGATGCACGCAGACTCAGGCAGACTTAATGCACATGCTTTGGTCCTGCCCCAAATTGACCAAGTTCTGGGGCATTATACACCACTGGCTAAAGACCTTAAACATTTCAATAGGCACACTCACACCCCTAATGATCACGCTACTAGACTGTCAAAACCTAGATAGAAACACAACGGCATTTGCACACAATGTCATACTGTTAGCTAGGAAAATTATCTTTCGAAAATGGAGAGACAGTGAGCCACCAACACTAACGCAATTAAAAAAAGAAATACTTACACAACTCTTGTATGAACAAGTAGACACTATGGGAGACATTGCCACAAGTACTGCCCGATTTATGAAGAAATGGGGAGTGTATATTCAGACTCTAGAAACCTCACAACAAGTGAAGATACTAACACCTATACGCAACTCAGAATACATTCTAGAAGCACAGGTTAGAGGCAAGTGGAGACTGGATTTTGAATGATACAGTAGCTACTCGTAATTCTGTAGGAAGAGATATTGAGAGGAGAATCTGACACCCCGGGGAGGAGGAGTGGACTAGTTGGTCGTAATGTATTTTTAGAAAATGTGGGGGGACATGCGAGGGCATATACGACTGCGGGCATCCACTTTTACTGTTGCTCTTACTTGGGCATCCTTTAATACCTCAATTTTATTGCGATGTATGTAAAAATGTATTTTTCTGAATCAGTGTCTATCGTGAGAGAAGATGTATGTAACATGTCCTCCCCACGAAATAAATAATAAAAAAAAAAAAGATGTGTACAGTAATACAGAAATTAAAACATTGTTATATGAGTTGTGTAGAAGAAAAAATACACACAAACATACACAAAGTGCAAAAACAAATTGTACTACTATACCAAAACCAATATATTTTGGGGTCAAATGCACTAATGCGTCAGAGTTGCCAGACTTTCTGCTTGAGGTACTCTAATCTCAAGGGACTGCTCCAGGACTGGTCAATGGTCCAAGGTTCTCTCAGGATCTTCAGACTGCTGGGCTCACAAATTTCCACTCTGCCTGTCTAAAACTGTTGCCCCTCTCCAAAGGTCCAGTCATGGCCGACCCTCAGAACTGCTGTTTCCACTCTCAGCAGTCTATATGCACTATTTCCATATTAACATTATTAGCTAGGCCAGTCCCTCCTCCAGCCAACTCAGGGTGTCTCTTTGGGGGTATGGAGTTCTTGGCACCTTGCTTTCTAATGGCTGGCCATATACCTTTTGATTTGAATTCTCACAGATTTGTGAGACCAGCTGTCCATAAACATATCTTATTGTTTGGCTTCCTTTCTGGCATATAAATACATTAAATATATACTTTATTGAGAACTGTAGGGAATGAATGTAAAAAAAAAACAGGGATTTTCTGTAGCTTCAGGAAATTGGTAGACCCAATAAAAATAAATCCTGTAGCACGATCTAGGCCAAATCACTAAAGTTGTAGTTATCCACTTGTGTCTAAATGTCACCCTATCACTTCCAAGTCCTGCCTTCTAGAATAAACAAACAAAAACAATGAAAACAAAGACAAAAATAACCCACTGTAACCACACAATCGCTACTAAATTTTAAACTAAACTTATAAATCTTACACTTTCCCTCTTTATCCTAAACATTTAAATTAAAATAGACTAAAAATCTCACAATACAGTTGTATAAATACATTTTAAAAACTGCAAATAAGAATACTCCTTTACTGGAATCTCATTTACATACTCCAAAAATATATATGGATAAAATTATCAAGAGCTTTATTGGTTTACAAAGATGTATACATACATATACTGTATATATAATGTGGGTTCCCATAGGGTTAACCTCCACACAACATGCTCTTTATTTTAACCAATCAATGAGATCCTGTTGCTTTTTAACAAACACAGGTGCACAGTCCTTTAGCTATGATTACGGCCTGAGGGCCGAAACATGTTAGCGGACTTTCGTGTTGTTGTGTGTCTGTGCTGACCCCTGGAATGCTTTTATGTTTTGCACAATAAAGATGAAGTTTTATTCACATAGACCGTTATCTGCATAATCTTTTCCTTGGCTGTGTGTTTATATTTGGGCTGCAGTAACGGTCTAAGGAATCTAAGCTCCAAAGTTCACAGAGGTTTTTTCAAGCTGTGTAGATCTTCCTTTGGATTGGTCCATGGACACCACATGGTGAGAGAGAACTGGAACACACCCCCTCCCGCATAGTGGGACGCTCTGCCGAAGACGCTGCAGCATTTGGATCAAGCCAGCTCTGGGAATATGATTTCTAAGGGACGCTGATCACACACATCAGACGAAAGGCTAATCGGTGCACCCGTGTGGTGGTGAGTAGAGGCGGTAGTGCCTCTTGGGAACACGGTTTCCCCCTGATAATTACCTGATACCTGTGTGTGGTAAAAGTATGTATAACCCTGCTGTTCTCAAGAGCTGTGAAATAATATGCTGCAGTTTATCGCTAATGCACAGTGAGCTTGTATAGGGGGAATTTTGCTGGATCAGTATTGCTTTGATCAGTCTTTGAGCTGTGATATGTTTCTCTGTTAACCCATTGGTTTTTGAACGTTTATCCTCCGGAGCCAGAACTTTCTTCATGTATTTACATTTGGACATTTTTGGATGTTGCAGTTAACTTTACTTTACTTTCTCAATATTAAGTGCTTTTCCCAGTTGCACTTTACTGTTTTCATCCGTTATCCTGAGCAGTCCTGTATCTTTCTCCATGGAGGTCACACATTTTTATTCTTTATTGCCTACATCTGAAAGAGACTGTACTTCTAATGAAATTGAAAGAATTTTTTCAACAGATAAATCTAACTATTCATTATCAGCCTTATTTGAAGAATTGGAGAAGCTTTTGATAAGGGAGCATAAGCTCCAATGGGACATATGGACATTAGAGACTTACCTTAAATTAAAAATTATACCACGTGGGTTGAGACTGAGTAAATTCCCTACGTTTGATGTTACTGATATTGTATTTATTAATGCCTGGAACGATATTCTATCTGACTGTTCAATACATTTAATGATGTTATTGATATCTTACAAATCAAATCTACTCAAAAATATTAGAGAGGAGATAGGTGAATTACAAACTGAGATGAATTCAAGACAGCTAGAAGCTAGTTTTGCTAAATTTGATGCTATTCTTAAAACTGTGGTAGCAGTTATATATTATTACAGTAATAATTCTGTTTATGTTTGGAAACGCTCTGATAAGGCTACATTCAGAAGACAGGGCAGGGGAAGGTCTAGAAATAGACGGAATAACAGTAACAATAGGGCTAAAGGTCAGACATCTACACATAATTCAGAGATTAAAAGGGTAACTTACTCTGACACTGACTTTAAATCAGGGGAGGATACTGGTGCGTCTAGTGGAGATGAGCGTCCTAGAAGTATTCTTAAAAATGGTCAGTCATCTGTAGCACATAATACTAATGTTTCAATTTCCTCAGACCAACAGCATTTGCAAGTGGCCACTAATAGAATACAATATACTGAGTCTAACAACTCTGCCTCTAATTATGTTGAAGAAAGTATTGATACGATGGCAACTCAAGCACAGGTATCTGCAGATGATCAGAGGAAAATGGAACAGGTTTTTTCTCTTCCTCCCCAACGCACCGGGATAGGACAGGTGAACCAGGGGCATTATCAGTTGAGGGGTCAGAGAGGGAAACAGAAGTACAAATAAATAATGTTATAAATCTGTCTAAATTCACACTCACAGATTCCCAAATTTCACTTCTGAGCCGAGGCCTTAATTTTGCTCCTACAAATCACTTTAACATTTTTAATACCATCCTCGATGTAAATAAATTAATACATAATATGACTTTTCAGAAACATTTTTTTACTGAATCACATGAGTATGCAGGCAATAGAGTGGACTCTGACTTGAATGTATCTATTCAAGGTCTGCGTACCAGTAAATTGACATTTAATGAGACCTGTGATGTAGTTAATATGGAAAGTTTGTCTAGGGAGGCTTTGAATTACACTAGCAAAGAAAGTACTAATGCTTCTAGTAGTTTTCAGAATAAATCTATGTTTTACCCTATCCAGTCAAGGGGTAACACTCTGGCAACCTTTTTCAAGCGTGTAGAGCGCGACCTAGTCAAACTCAAAAACTCCACTAGGTATCAAGCTCCCAATCTGTCCAGTCCAGAGAGGGCCGCCCTTAAAGAGCTTCAAGACAATCATGACATAGTCATACGCTCAGCTGATAAGGGGGGCTCTGTCGTTGTTTTGGACAGACTGGACTATGTAAATGAAGCTCTGCGTCAGCTGAATAACATTGATGACTACATTCCACTTCCTAGGGACCCGACAGTTGAATTCAAAAGGTAACTTTTGGATATATTGGATGATGGGTTGGAGGATGGGCACTATGACCGAAAAACATTTGAGTTTTTAGTGGTCGACCACACGGTAGTGCCCATCTTCCACCATCTGCCAAAAGTTCATAAATCACTTGAGGAAGTCCGGGGGCGCCCTATTGTTAGTGGAATAGGGTCATTAATGGAACATGTCTTGCAGTGGGTGGACAGTCTGTAATAAATATCCTCCTGGTAGGAAGGTAAAGATATTATCTGTTAGATAATGTATACAATCATCCTGTGTTAACTTATTATATGTGAGTTGTAGCACAGCTTCTATTGAGAACACAAACACCGTAGTGTTCTCTATTAGAATAATGTGCATTTAATGTATGATAGGATGTTCCCAGCAAATAATTCTAATTCAGCAAAATGTGCAAAAGGGAAATACTATCAGAGTATAACAGGATGTCTATAGTTGGCAATTAGAAAAATTAAATAGAGTATGAGGTGAAACTTTCCAGAATTAGTTTAGATAAGATAAACAAGCAGGCTGAGAAAACAAACACCTCATGTGTGAGCTGAGTATAAGGTGAAACTTCCTATTAAACATACCGGCAAATAAGAGACAATGGACTTTTTCCAATACAAGATTAGAGGTAATATTAGAGACTGGATGTCTCTCTGGTTGTAAGATTCATAAACAGGCAAGTTGTGAAGAAAGTACCTTGTTGCGGTGTGAGAGTGGCAAACAGAGTTACAAGCACTTCCGGGATCTGTGAGCACTGAATGCAGGGAGGAATGACTCGCGCTTGATAGGATGGTAAGTAGCGTGTGACGTCACAGAAGCTCCGATAATACCGGAACGGCTCACAGCAAGTAAGACTTTTGTTAGCTCAAAAATTAAATAAAGTACAACATGAAAGTTCACTTTGTTCAGAGCTAGTTTAGAAAATCAGGCTTCACTTACATGAGTGCTGTGGGTTGTTATGAAGGAGTGTATATGGCAATCTGTGATGCACAGTCTCCCTTAAGTTGGTTTAGAATCTTGCCAGATCACTCAAAGATACTTGTCAGGAAAATGAATTGCAGCAGACAGGCAGGAGCTGGGAGACAGCCTTTCACAACGACTCAGAGAGGTAGCTGTAAATCTGGAATGATAGAGATTGATTAGGTAGGATATCACAAGGAATACCAGAGCTCAGTGTTACTCCAAGGTGAATAACAAAATACTAAGCAAGGAGTGCTTAGTGTGCAGGTGTTTTATGGAAGGAACTAGCTTGTGATTGGATGATCAATATTTAAAGGGACAGTATATCCTAAAACCCTGACATGACTCCCCCCTCAAACAAGCTGATCCTCAGCTTGCAGTCTGGGCCGATCCGGAAATCTCCTGTGGAACTGGGATACCAGACGAGGTGCGTTAAGATTAGATGCTGGTTCCCAAGTATCATCCTCATCAGAAAAACCCTTCCACCTAATCAAATATTGCAAGACTCCCTTAGAATATCTGGAATCGATTATGTCCTTCACTTCATACACATCTGAATCTTGGGTGGATGCTATTGGCAGTAATTGAGGGGTTGAAGTTCTCGTGGGTGAGTAAGGTTTGAGGAGAGACACATGAAAAGTCGGGTGTATTTTCATAGAAGGAGGTAGCTCCAGGGAGACTGCATTCCTATTGATTACTTTAGCAATGGTAAAAGGTCCACAAAATTTTTGTGTCATTTTCCTACTTGGTAAATGTAACTTCAAATTTTTTGTTGACAACCAAACTTGATCTCCGATTTGGTATGTAGGTGGTTCTCTAAGCCGCAAATCGTAGTAGTGTTTTTGGTTGTTCTGAGCTTTAGTAATATTTTCTTTGATAAAACGAAAGTTGTCCAAAAGTGCATTATTCAATTCGTCAACCAAAGGGGAATTTGAAGGAGTTGAACTAATTGAAGTGATGGTAGGATGGTAACCGTAGTTAGCAAAAAACGGAGATAGTTTTGTGGAAGAATTGGTCAAGTTATTATAAGAGAATTCCGCGAAAGGTAGATATGTTATCCACTTTTCTTGCTGGTAGGAACAGAAACATCGTAGATACTCATCTAACCATTGGTTAATTCTTTCGACTTGTCCGTTTGCTTGTGGATGAAATGCTGTAGTATATTGATGGGTTATAGTGAGAGATAGGCAGAGACTTTTCCAGAATTTGGATGTGAACTGAGATCCGCGATCTGATATCAGCGTCATTGGAACTCCATGTAAACGAATCACATGTTGTATAAAAAGTGTGGCAGTTTCTGCTGAAGTGGGAAGTTTATGAAATGGAATAAAATGTGCCATCTTGGTGAAACTGTCAACAACTACCATTATAGTAGTATGATTTTTTGATAGGGGTAAGTCTACTATGAAATCAAATCCTATTTGCTTCCAAGGTCTGTCAGAAGCTGGGATAGACAGTAAAAGTCCGTAAGGTAACTTTCGTTCTGTTTTGCATGTTTGACAGGTGGCACAACCTTTTATGTAATTTGATACAGTTTACCTCATCTCTGGCCACCAGTATGTCCTCGTTATAAGTTCCATAGTGCGTGATTCACCCGGATGTCCAGCTAAAGGTGAATCATGATGTTGTTGGAGTATGTGGTGTCTCATATCGTTTGGAACATAAATCTTATTCTTGGAGTCAGTTGGTGGTATTATTGAAGACTTCTTAATATCTGCAAGGAAATCTGTAGTTAGACCAATGAAACGTTCATTGGGAATAATAGACGTAGGATTTACATTTGAAATGGGTATTGTAAACTGTCGAGAAAGGGCATCTGCTTTTCCATTCTTATTCGCTGGGCAATATACAATCTGGAAATCAAATCTTGCAAAGTATAAACTCCACCTTACCTGTCTGGCTGAAAGAGTTTTGTTGTTTTGGAGGTATTGTAGGTTTTTGTGGTCTGTGTAGATTATGAAGGGCTTCTTTGCACCTTCTAGGATGTGTCTCCAAAATTCCAGTGATTTACAAATGGCGAGTAATTCTTTGTCTCCAATTGCGTAATTCCTTTCAGCTGATGTCATACTCTTGGAAAAATAGGAGATAGGATGTAAAGGATCTTTAATTGTTTTCTGTTGTGAAAGAACTGCTCCAATCGCAAAGTCAGAGGAATCTACTTCAAGAATGTATTGAAGGTCTACATTTGGAAATTTCAGCATGGGAGCTTCTGTAAAAGCTTGTTTAAGGAAATCAAACACTCTAGTATGAGTAGTGTGCCAATGAAATTTTTGTGTGGATCCGGTAAGTTGTGTGAGTGGTCTCACTATTGAAGAAAAATTCTTTATAAATTTTCTATAATAATTGGCGAAACCTAAGAACCTTTGTAGTGACTTTTTATCTGTAGGTTGTGGCCAATTGTTTACTGACTCAACCTTCTCAGTTTGCATTTGAATACCGTCAGGTGAGATAGTGTACCCTAAAAATGATATTGTGGTGTTGTGGAAGGAACATTTTTCTAATTTGGCATACAATTTATGTGTTTTTAAACGTGCTAACACCCAGCGGACATGTTTTATGTGTTCTGTGACATTGGTTGAGTAGATAAGTATGTCATCAAGATACACTACTAAACATATGTCAAGTAAATCACGAAAAATATCATTTATCAAATGTTGGAATGTTGCGGGGCATTACAAAGGCCGAATGACATCACAAGGTACTCGAATAAACCATACCTGGTTCTGAATGCTGTGAGCCATTCGTCGCCTTCTCTTATACGTATAAGATTATATGCCCCACGCAAGTCCAACTTTGTAAAAATCATAGCGTTACTTAATCTTTCGATTAATTCCGGAATTAGAGGTAGTGGATAATGGTTTTTTACTGTCCGTTTATTAAGCTCGCAATAGTCAATTATCGGCCTGAGGGATGAATCTTTGTTGGTTACAAAGAACATTCCGGCTGCTGCGGGTGAAGATGAAGGTCTGATGAAGCCTTTCCTTAAATTATCTTGTAAGTACTGTTTTAAATGATTTAATTCTGGTTGACTCAAGGGGTATAAATGACCAACAGGTAATGTTGCACCTGGAATAAGTTCAATAGGGCAATCATATACACGGTGGGGAGGAAGAGTTTCAGCCTCAATCTTGCTGAAAACCTCAATGAAGTCTTGGTATGGTTCAGGTATTAGTATTTGTTCTGAGTCTGTGTGCAGTATTACAGGATGTGGATAACATGTGTTTTCACAGTAAGTTAAATGAAATTTAACGGTTAAATTAGACCAATCAATCTGAGGATTGTGAGTTTGTAACCAATACAATCCCAGAACAATTGGGAAATGTGGTGATGGTATTACATCAAACGTTAGATATTCGGTGTGACCATCTTTAGTGGTGACTAGTATGGGAATCGTATTATGTGTGATGGGACCATTTGATATCACTAAGCCATCAATAACTTTAAGTGAGATGGGTTTTTGTTTTAACACAATAGGTATTTTATTTTGTAGTACAATTGAATTATCGATGAAATTGCCAAAGGCTCCTGAGTCAACAATGGCGGAAGTAGATAATCTCCTAAGGTCCCACTGTAAGAGGAGAGATAAATTGCAGTAAGATATAGGTTTATCAGAGCATCTGGTATTGTTAATATGGGTAAACTTACTCTTTTTGTTTTTTCGTAGTATAGGGCAGTCCGTCACTATATGACTGGGATTTGCACAATACATGCAAAGGTGGTTGTTCCTTCTCCTCATCCTTTCTTCAGGAGAGAGAGGTCCTCGTAAAACCCCAATTTCCATAGGGTTAACTTGCTCTGTGTCAGGAGTTTTCATGTGAGAATAAGAGGAGGTACTGGCTTTAAATGTTGAATCTGAATGTCCACGTTCTGCCTTCCGTTCTCTGAGCCTGTGGTCGATTTGAGTAGCCACCTTCATTAGAGCATCCAAGGTACTTGGAAGCTCAATGTGGGCTAACTCATCCTTAACGGGGTCTGACAAGTCAAGTCTAAACTGATTTCTGAGGGAGACCAAGCTCCATGCTGAATCAGAAGCGTATAACTTAAATTCAGTGATATACTCTTCCACTGACTTTTTCCCTTGTTTTAGGTTTCTCATTTTCTGTTCTGCTGTTAACTGGATGTCAGTGTCTCTATATAGCTCATCCATAGCTAGGAAGAAGTCTGCCAGAGAATTTAGTAAAGGGTCATTTGTTTCACACAAATGATCTGCCCAGATTCTGGGTTCAGATCTTAGAAATGAGATTGCAGATAAAACCCTAACCCTATCTGTGGGGTAAGTTTTGGGTTTTAGATTGTACAAGAGATAGCATGCATTCTTAAACTGCCTATAACACTTTCTATCACCATGAAACAAATCTGGCAAGCTTATCTGTGGTTCAGAACTGGGGGTTTGTTGTACTTTGACCTCCTTAATCAGTTCGCGAAGAACTTGATTTTCAACTTGTAAGTCCAGGATAGCCTGCCCCATTTTGTCTACCTTTTGACTTAGGTTATAGACTACTTGGGGAATTTCAGCAGGATCCATTTCTTTTAATGGCTTAGTATTATGTAATAAATATCCTCCTGGTAGGAAGGTAAAGATATTATCTGTTAGATAATGTATACAATCATCCTGTGTTAACTTATTATATGTGAGTTGTAGCACAGCTTCTATTGAGAACACAAACACTGTAGTGTTCTCTATTAGAATAATGTGCATTTAATGTATGATAGGATGTTCCCAGCAAATAATTCTAATTCAGCAAAATGTGCAAAAGGGAAATACTATCAGAGTATAACAGGATGTCTATAGTTGGCAATTAGAAAAATTAAATAGAGTATAAGGTGAAACTTTCCAGAATTAGTTTAGATAAGATAAACAAGCAGGCTGAGAAAACAAACACCTCATGTGTGAGCTGAGTATAAGGTGAAACTTCCTATTAAACATACCGGTAAATAAGAGACAATGGACTTTTTCCAATACAAGATTAGAGGTAATATTAGAGACTGGATGTCTCTCTGGTTGTAAGATTCATAAACAGGCAAGTTGTGAAGAAAGTACCTTGTTGCGGTGTGAGAGTGGCAAACAGAGTTACAAGCACTTCCGGGATCTGTGAGCACTGAATGCAGGGAGGAATGACTCGCGCTTGATAGGATGGTAAGTAGCGTGTGACGTCACAGAAGCTCCGATAATACCGGAACGGCTCACAGCAAGTAAGACTTTTGTTAGCTCAAAAATTAAATAAAGTACAACATGAAAGTTCACTTTGTTCAGAGCTAGTTTAGAAAATCAGTCTTCACTTACATGAGTGCTGTGGGTTGTTATGAAGGAGTGTATATGGCAATCCGTGATGCACAGTCTCCCTTAAGTTGGTTTAGAATCTTGCCAGATCACTCAAAGATACTTGTCAGGAAAATGAGTTGCAGCAGACAGGCAGGAGCTGGGAGACAGCCTTTCACAACGACTCAGAGAGGTAGCTGTAAATCTGGAATGATAGAGATTGATTAGGTAGGATATCACAAGGAATACCAGAGCTCAGTGTTACTCCAAGGTGAATAACAAAATACTAAGCAAGGAGTGCTTAGTGTGCAGGTGTTTTATGGAAGGAACTAACTTGTGATTGGATGATCAATATTTAAAGAGACAGTATATCCTAAAACCCTGACACAGTCTTCTACAACCTCTGGTTCAAGGGCTCCATAGCTATATCCGAGACACTAAAGACATCATCTGTACAGTGGAACAGCTGAGTTGGCAGCCCAGTTATAAGTGGGCCACAATTGATGTGGTTGCACTATACTCCTCCATTCCGCACGAGGAGGGTCTGGTAGCGGTCAATTTCTTTTTGGAGTTTTACTCTGATTTTTCATTTGAATTCAGACAATTTATTCTTAGAGTTCTCAAGTTTTTACTCACTCATAATTATTTTTCGTTTGAGGGTGGTTTCTATCTACAGAGACGTGGGACAGCGATGGGGCTAAGTTTGCCCCCTCTTATGCCAACTTATTTATGGGTTGGTGGGAGCTGTCCCAGATCTATGGGGATGGAAACCCCTTCAAAGGTTGTATTTATTTTTATGGCCGCTATATAGATGATCTACTCCTCGTGTGGAGTGGGAGTGAGTCACAGTTTATGTCTTTTATTACATACTTGAATTTCAATAATATTGGAATTAAGTTTACGTGTGACTTACAGGACAATGCGATAAACTTCTTGGATATTACTATTACAGGTACAAGGGAAGGAAAGGTAGAGACAGACAGGAAGCCCATTACTGGGAATACCCTTTTACACGCACGGAGCTGCCACCCTAGGCATGTACCGTTTGCTGTGGCCAAAGGTCAATTTATCCAGGTAAAACGTAACTGCTCTGTGCCACAAAAATGCGCTGAGCAGTCAGATGATTTGACCAAAAGACTAAAAAACAGAGGGTACAGTGCCAAAGTGATTAGAAAGGCCAGGAGCCAAGTTGATCCTTTGGAAAGGTCTATGGTTTTAAGCAAAGATGGCAGTAATAATAAATCAAAAGCCATCAATAAACATAAAGGAGTGACTTTTGTCACGGAGTACAGTCAAGAATATGCAGATATTTGTAAAATAATTAAAAGACATTTTTCATTCTTGGCGGCTGACGACAAACTTGAGCCTTGTATTGCACAAGGTTTGCGTTGCTCCTATAGAAAGACGACTACACTTGGTAATTTATTGTCTCCTTCTGTTTTACCTAAGACTGACCAAGGTCAGAGCTCCTGGCTGACTCATAAAGGCACCTTTAAGTGCCTGAATAAATGTAGGGTGTGTGAATATGTACTACAATCAGATAGCGTCAGATCAGAAGTCACTGGAGACGTTTATTCCATACAATCCTGCCTTAAATGTACCTCAACATATGTAGTCTATGTTCTAAGTTGCACTATGTGCCATTTACAATACGTTGGGCTCACGACCACTGAGGTAAAAGTACGCATTCAAAATCATCTATCTACAATCCAGGCAGGTGTTGCATCTACTCCTTTGGTGCAACACTTTGCGAAACGTCACCAAAAAAGTGTGGATACACTCAGGTGGCAGGCCATTGAGAGAGTATTTTGTCCACCTAGAGGGGGTGATAGAGACAGGCTACTACAGAAGAGGGAAATGTTTTGGATTTTCAAATTACAAACACGTGTACCCATGGGTCTAAATTCAGAATATGACCTGATTAATTATTGGGAGTAATGTCCTTTCCCTCTTGTGTGGTGGTCTGTTTTCATTCACCCACTACTGCAATTTATCATGTAGTTATTGGGTGCATAGTGTACACTTTTTCAGGTTGCTAATTTTACCATTATGCATCCCAGTGCTCCTATTTGCTTAATGTGCACAGTTCTGGGTGCAAATAGATGGCCTTTAATTGGCCTTTATCTAGGTACCCTGCAGATCACTATGTCGAAACTATACGTATAACGTGCACTATTTAGGGTATTAATATTTGTTATTATGTGCCCCTGGTTCCTCGCTCTATATAGTGTGCACTATTAAGGGTGCAGATATATATATAAAATGAATATGCGCCTTTAATTTCCTGTACTTCTTATGCCCGCTTAAGTAGGTTAATTAATTAAATATTTATCCCAACCCAGGTTTATCAGGAAATTCTAATGATGGCTTAACATCTTCCCAAAGTCCTTTTTTTGCTGACACTCTAAAGTCTTCAGTGCTTCAGTTACTATATACCATGTACTAATATCATCATATATGATATTGATTCTTTCTTTCGTTTTTCTCTAAAAATTCTTTCTTGTAGCAAATAATGTTACATTGCTTAAGTATCATATATGCTGATATTGTAGTCTTTCGATATTCTAGTTTTGTAATATCTGGTGTCTAAGATGTATAATTTTTTTGTATGCTGGTGGGATTGACTATGTTAATGACATACAAATGAAATTATGAAATTATATAATGAATTGCAATGTATTTTCTTTATATGTATTAACATTGAATATTGTTTGTCAAGCTCACATTGAATCCATTTTTCCCGGCACAAATAATGTATTTATGTACTATAGTTAACGCCATTTATTTAATACAAAACTGTTCAGGTTCTTAGATGGGCAATGCACATATATATGTTTGTATATTAATGTGGGTTCCCATAGGGTTAACCTCCACACAACATGCTCTTTATTTTAACCAATCAATGAGATCCTGTTGCTTTTTAACAAACACAGGTGCACAGTCCTTTAGCTATGATTACGGCCTGAGGGCCGAAACATGTTAGCGGACTTTCGTGTTGTTGTGTGTCTGTGCTGACCCCTGGAATGCTTTTATGTTTTGCACAGTAAAGATTTAGTTTTATTCACATAGACCGTTATCTGCATAATCCTTTCCTTGGCTATATATATATACAGGTATACAGCACACAGAGGAAGTCCAGCACTCACTTACAAGCTCTCAGCTAAGTTTAAAAGCAAAAATGGAAGAATTAGTTACCACATCTGGCCAAGTGGGATAAGCCCAGGTACCACGTCAAGGTCTCTTCCAAAACTTGAGTCCCTAAACAGCCACATAATGCAAGCTCTCAATCAAACAAACTTGGAACAAGTGAAGGGTGCACAGGCTTATGTAATCACCCTAGACATATACAAAACATGGAAGGGGACTGCACTCTCGGACCGGACTGGGTACACATCCCTTGACCCTGCAACATGCACAGCCCTGGGTGCACAATAGCACTCTCAGGAAGCTGCACTGTCCCCGGAGTCACAGGCAGTTAACCCCAGAATGGGGTCAAACCTGTGCACCCTTCACTTGTTCCCAATTTGTTGGATTGAGAGCTTGCATTATGTGGTTGTTTAGGGACTCAGGTTTTGGAAGAGACCTTGACGTGGTACCTGGGCTTATCCCATTTGACCAGATGCGGTAACTAACTCTTCCATTTTTGCTTTTAATATTAGCTGAGAGCTTGTACGTGAGTACCGGACTTTCTCTGTGTGCTGTATTAATTTGCTTGTAATTTTTCCCTATGGGCCTTGCACCCAGACCTGTCTGGGGTTAACTGCCTGTGACTCTGGGGAGAGTGCAGCTTCCTGAGAGTGCTATTGTGCACCCAGGGCTGTGCATGTTGCAGGGTCATGGGATGTGTACCCAGTCCGATCTGAGAGTGAAGCCCCCTTCCGTGTTTTGTATATGTCTAGTGTGATAACATAAGTCTATGCACCCTTTACTTGTTCCCAGTTTTTTGGATTGAGAGTTTGCATTATGTGGCTGTTTAGGGACTGTTTTTGCTTTTAATCTTTGCTGAGAGCGTGTACGTGAGTACTGGACTTTCTCTGTGTGCTGTATTAATTTGCTTTGTAATTTTTCCCTATGGGCCTTGCACCCAGACCTGTCTGGGGTTAACTGCCTGTGACTCTGGGGAGAGTGCAGCTTCCTGAGAGTGCTATTGTGCACCCAGGGCTGTGCATGTTGCAGGGTCATGGGATGTGTACCCAGTCCGATCTGAGAGTGCAGTCCCCTTCCGTGTTTTGTATATGTCTAGGGTGATTACATAAGCCTGTGCACCCTTCACTTGTTCCCAGTTTGTTGGATTGAGAGCTTGCATTATGTGGCTGTTTAGGGACTCAGGTTTTGGAAAAGACCTTGACGTGGTACCTGGGCTTATCCTATTTGGCCAGATGCGGTAACTAACTCTTCCATTTTTGCTTTTAATCTTAGCTGAGAGCTTGTAAGTGAGTGCTGGACTTTCTCTGTGTGCTGTTTAATTTGTTTTGTAATTTTTCCCTATGGGCATTGCACCCAGACCTATCTGGGGTTAACTGCCTGTGACTCTGGGGACAGTGCAGCTTCCTGAGTGTTATTGTGCACCCAGGGCTGTGCATGTTGCAGGGTCATGGGATGTGTACCCAGTCCGGTCTGAGAGTGCAGTCCCCTTCCGTGCTTTGTATATGTCTAGGGTGATTACATAAGCCTGTGCACCCTTCAATTGTTCCCAGTTTGTTGGGTTGAGAGCTTGTATTATGTGGCTGTTTACGGACTCAGGTTTTGGAAAAGACATTGACGTGGTACCTGGGCTTATCCTGTTTGGCCAGATGCGGTAACTGACTCTTTCATTTTTGCTTTTAATCTTAGCTGAGAGCTTGTAAGTGAGTGCTGGACTTTCTCTGTGTGCTGTATTAATTTGTTTTGTAATTTTTCCCTATGGGCATTGCACCCAGACCTGTCTGGGGTTAACTGCCTGTGACTCTGGGGACATTGCAGCTTCCTGAGAGTGCTATTGTGCACCCAGGGCTGTGCATGTTACAGGGTCATGGAATGTGTACCTAGTCCGGTCTGAGAGTGCAGTCCCCTTCCGTGCTTTGTATATGTCTATGGTGATTACATAAACCTGTGCACCCTTCACTTGTTCCCAGTTTGTTGGATTAAGAGCTTGCATTATGTGGCTGTTTAGGGGCTCAGGCTTTGGAAGAGATCTTGATGTTGTACCTGGGCTTATCCCATTTGGCCAGATGCGGTAACTAACTCTTCCATTTTTGCTTTTAATCTTAGCTGAGAGCTTGTAAGTGAGTGCTGGACTTTCTCTGTGTGCTGTAATAATTTGTTTTGTATATTTTCCCTATGGGCCTTGCACCCAGACCTGTCTGGGGTTAACTGCTTGTGACTCTGGGGACAGTGCAGCTTCCTGAGAGTGTTATTGTGCACCCAGGGCTGTGCATGTTGCAGGGTCATGGGATGTTTACCCAGTTTGGTCTGAGAGTGCAGTCCCCTTCCGTGTTTTGAATATGTCTAGGGTGATTACATAAGCCTGTGCACCCTTCACTTATTCCCAGTTTGTTGGATTGAGAGCTTGCATTATGTAGCTGTTTAGGGACTCAGGTTTTGGAAGAGACCTTGATGTGGTACCTGGACTTATCCCATTTGGCCAGATGCGGTAACTAACACTTACATTTTTTGCTTTTAATCTTAGCTGAGAGCTTGTAAGTGAGTGCTGGACTTTCTCTGTGTGCTGTAATAATTTGTTTTGTATATTTTCCCTATGGGCCTTGCACCCAGACCTGTCTGGGGTTAACTGCCTGTGACTCTGGGGACAGTGCAGCTTCCTGAGAGTGTTATTGTGCACCCAGGGCTGTGCATGTTGCAGGGTCATGGGATGTGTACCCAGTTTGGTCTGAGAGTGCAGTCCCCTTCCGTGCTTTGTATATGTCTAGGGTGATTACATAAGCCTGTGCACCCTTCACTTGTTCCCAGTTTTTTGGATTGAGAGCTTGCATTATGTGGCTGTTTAGGGACTCAGATTTTGGAAGAGACCTTGATGTGGTACCTGTGCTTATCCCCTTTGGCCAGATGCGGTAACTAACTCTTCCATTTTTGGTTTTAATCTTAGCTGAGAGGTTGTAAGTGAGTGCTGGACATTCTTTGTGTGCTGTATTAATTTGTTTTTTATATTTCCCTATGGGCCTTGCACCCAGACCTGTCTGGGGTTAACTGCCTGTGACTCTTTGGACAGTGCAGCTTCCTGAGAGTGTTATTGTGCACCCAGGGCTGTGCATGTTGCAGGGTCATAGGATGTGTACCCAGTACGGTCTGAGAGTGCAGTCCCCTTCCCTGCTTTGTATATGTCTAGGGTGATTACATAAGCCTGTGCACCCTTCACTTGTTCCCAGTTTGTTGGGTTGAGAGCTTGTATTATGTGGCTGTTTAGGGACTCAGGTTTTGGAAAAGACCTTGACGTGGTACCTGGGCTTATCCTATTTGGCCAGATGCGGTAACTGACTCTTCCATTTTTGCTTTTAATCTTAGCTGAGAGCTTGTAAGTGAGTGCTGGACTTTCTCTGTGTGCTGTATTAATTTGTTTTGTAATTTTTCCCTATGGGTCTTGCACCCAGACCTGTCTGGGGTTAACTGCTTGTGACTCTGGGGACAGTGCAGCTTCCTGAGAGTGCTATTGTGCACCCAGGGCTGTGCATGTTGCAGGGTCATGGGATGTTTACCCAGTTTGGTCTGAGAGTGCAGTCCCCTTCCGTGTTTTGTATATGTCTAGGGTGATTACATAAGTCTGTGCACCCTTCACTTGTTCCCAGTTTGTTGGATTGAGAGCTTGCATTATGTGGCTGTTTAGGGACTCAGATTTTGGAAAAGACCTTGAAGTGGTACCTGGGCTTATCCTATTTGGCCAGATGCGGTAACTAACTCTTCCATTTTTGGTTTTAATCTAAGCTGAGAGGTTGTAAGTGAGTGCTGGACTTTCTCTGTGTGCTGTATTAATTTGTTTTGTAATTTTTCCCTATGGGCCTTGCACCCAGACCTGTCTAGGGTTAACTGCCTGTGACTCTGGGGACAGTGCAGTTTCCTGAGAGTGCTATTGTGCAGCCAGGGCTGTGCATGTTGCAGGGTCATGGGATGTGTACCCAGTCCGATCTGAGAGTGCAGTCCCCTTCCGTGTTTTGTATATGTCTAGGGTGATTACATAAGTCTGTGCACCCTTCACTTGTTCCCAGTTTGTTGGATTGAGAGCTTGCATTATGTGGCTGTTTAGGGACTCAGGCTTTGGAAGAGACCTTGATGTGGTACCTGGGCTTATCCCATTTGGCCAGATGTGGTAACTAACTCTTCCATTTTTGGTTTTAATCTTAGCTGAGAGCTTGTAAGTGAGTGCTGGACTTTCTCTGTGTGCTGTATTAATTTGTTTTGTAATATTTCCCTATGGGCCTTGTACCGAGACCTGTCTGGGTTAACTGCCTGTGACTCTGGGGAAAGTACAGCTTCCTGAGAATGTTATTGTGCACCCATGGCTGTGCATGTTGCAGGGTCATGGGATGTGTACCCAGTCCGGTCTAAGAGTGCAGTCTCCTTCCATGCTATGTATATGTCTTGGGTGATTACATAAGCCTGTGCACCCTTCACTTGTTCCCAATTTGTTGGATTGAGAGCCTGCCTTATGTGTCTGTTTAGGGACTCAGATTTTGGAAAAGACCTTGATGTGGTACCTGGGCTTATCCCATTTGGCCAGATGCGGTAACTAACTCTTTCATTATTTGTTTTAATTTTAGCTGAGAGCCTCTAAGTGAGTTCTGGACTTTCTCTGTGTGTTGTAATAATTTGTTTTGTAATTTTTCCCTATGGGCCTTGCACCCAGACCTGTCTAGGTTTAACTGCCTGTGACTCTGGGGACAGTGCAGCTTCCTGAGAGTGCTATTGTGCACCCAGGGCTGTGCATGTTGCAGGGTCATGGGATGTGTACCCAGTCCGGTCTGAGAGTGCAGTCCCTTCCCGTGCTTTGTATATGTCTAGGGTGATTGCATAAGCCTGTGCACCCTTCACTTGTTCCCAATTTGTTGGATTGAGAGCTTGCCTTATTTGGCTGTTTAGGGACTCAGGTTTTGGAAAAGACCATGACGTGGTACCTGGGCGTATTCTATTTGGCCAGATGTGGTAACTAACTCTTCCATTTTTGCTTTTAAGCTTAGCTGAGAGCTTGTAAGTGAGTGCTGGACTTTCTCTGTGTGCTGTAATAATTTGTTTTGTAATTTTTCCCTATGGGCATTGCACCCAGACCTGTCTGGGGTTAACTGCCTGTGACTCTGGGGAGAGTGCAGCTTCCTGAGAGTGCTATTGTGCACTGAGGGCTGTGCATGTTGCAGGGTCATGGAATGTGTACCCAGTCCAGTCTGAGAGTGCAGTCCCCTTCCGTGTTTTGTATATGTCTAGGGTGATTAAATAAGCCTGTGCACCCTTCACTTGTTCCCAGTTTGTTGGATTGAGAGCTTGCATTATGTGGCTGTTTAGGGACTCAGGTTTTGGAAGAGACCTTGACGTGGTACCTGGGCTTATCCCATTTGGCCAGATGCGGTAACTAACTCTTCCATTTTTGCTTTTAATCTTAGCTGAGAGCTTGTAAGTAAGTGCTGGACTTTCTCTATGTGCTGTATTAATTTGTTTTGTAATTTTTCCCTATGGGCCTTGCACCCAGACCTGTCTGGGGTTAACTGCTTGTTACTCTGGGAACAGTGCAGCTTCCTGAGAGTGCTATTGTGCACCCAGGGCTGTGCATGTTGGAGGGTCATGGGATGTGTACCCAGTCCGATCTGAGAGTGCAGTCCCCTTCCGTGTTTAGTATATGTCTAGGGTGATTACATAAGCCTGTGCACCCTTTACTTGTTCCCAGTTTGTTAGATTGAGAGCTTGCATTATGTGGCTGTTTAGGGACTCAGGTTTTGGAAAATACCTTGACGTGGTACCTGGGCTTATCCCATTTGGCCAGATGCGGTAACTAACTCTTTCATTTTTGCTTTTAATCTTAGCTGAGAGCTTGTAAGTGAGTGCTGGACTTTCTCTGTGTGCTGTATTAATTTGTTTTTTAATTTTTCCTATGGGCCTTGCACCCAGACCTATCTGTGGTTAACTGCCTGTGACTCTGGGGACAGCGCAGCTTCCTGAGGGTGCTATTGTGTACCCAGGGCTGTGCATGGTGCAGGGTCATGGGATGTGTACCCAGTCCTGTCCGAGAGTGCAGTCCCCATCCGTGTTTTGTATATACAGGTAAGTATATATATATATATATATATATAGATATATATATATATATATATATATATATATATATATATATATAAAATATATAAATATACATATATATAAATATATATATATACACATAAAAAAGTCAGTAGAAAACAGCACTCTCTGGACTTGACAAAAGTTTCAAAAAATGCCTTTTATTTAGTGGGAATACACCCCTTCATCAGACTTCATCAGTATATATATATTTTTTTGTTTTAGGAACATCCCACTTTTATAACCCGAAGCAGTAAAAACAAAACCATACAGATTGAATAATCCTTTTTTCTCTAGTTATAATGCTATATTTAAGGGTTATTGAAGCATAATTAAAACAATAACAAGTAAAAAAAAAAGAAGACTAGATTACAAGTGGTGCTCCAACTTTTGCACACAAGTGATATCTTTTTTTTTAGTCATTTTGCGTGCAGGGCCGTCTTTAACATTGACTGGACACTGGGCGAAAATTTTCTTGCCCCCCCATGCAATTTCGCTCTCCACCCCAACATCCCAAAAAACAACTACATTTTTTTTTAAATTATTAGCCCAGCAGTTGATTATCCACTGCTGAGCTAATCATTTAAAAAAATGAAATAAATTGCAATATGTGAAACTGGACCTAAGCAGTACTAATAAGTAAATAAATATATAAATTCCTCCACTGTGGATTCATTTAATATTCTTTTGAATGTGATTCTGGTGTGAGGTTAGTTGGTTAAAGAGATTTAGGGCAGCCAACAGGAGCAAAGCAAGGTAAAGACTGAGAAGGAAGCATGGAGGTGCAGTATAAGTTTACTGACTGGAACAGCAGAACTACTATGGGAAGCTGTAAAATCTGAGACAGAGAGAAAACAAAAACTATAAAAATAAACCTTACATTAATGTGTGAAGTATCAGTTTGACACTATACATCAGCCACAGCAGCACATGTCCCTTCTTTGCTAGGAACAAGTTCCCTCTCACCTTGCACTAGACAATGCTGCATGGGGAGGGGTGTGTGTGCACTCACTTATTCTTCCCACTGACAACTTTCTACAAAGCACTGTTCCCCTAACAAACTTCAGTTAGTTGATCTTAGGGCCACAGCAGAAAGAGCAGGGCTAAGGGGACCAGCAGACTGGATGCTGTCTGTCCAAGGCTGCATGGATACAGTGTGAGATGAGTCACACAGCCTCAAGACTGAAGAGAGCAGTGTATGCAGCTGCACAGATGCTTAAATACTCACGTGCTTGCCGCTCCAGCTTTCTGCTGCATGCGCCTACAGTCAGCCTTACCCAGAAACAATCCCCACCACCAGAGCAATTACCTGGTAACAGTGGTAACCCCAGTAGGACCTTTTATGATGCAGTGGGAATGGCTGGATGCTGAGTTAGGGCTTTGCATTCAGTGCTGCACAGTGCACATCTAAAACAGCACATGGCAATAGCTTGGCATATCACATGACACCGGCACGGTCTGGCACAGTTTAAAAAATAAATAAATATATATATATATATATATATATATATATATATATATATATATATATACATATATATATATATATATATATATATATATATATATATATATATATATATATATATATATAAAAGCAGAGTACTTTTGACTGTGACAGTATTAGGACTGAATGTGTGTGTTCCCCATGTCAAATCAGCAGTATGGTATGAAGCATTAAAAAAAAATATATATATATTTTTTTTTAGGACTCTTGGGCCCCTCAACAGAAACTGGGCCCTGGGCAGCTGCCCCTTTTGCCCTGTGTTAAAGACGGTCCTGTTTGCGTGCAACGGAATTGGCACACGTATTACAAGTTGAAAGTAAACGTGACTGCGAGAGAGAGATCACATTTTATACTAGTCTGGTTAGCACAACTGAAACCCTCGTGTAAAGGGTAGTATGTTAAAAAAAAGTTACACAAAACACAAAATAAATACATTAAAATTACAGTTACACTCATATGAACGCTATCTGATAAAGTTATTTATAGAAATATATATATATATATATATATATATTTTTTTTTTTTTTTTCTTAAAAATAGTAATAAGGGTTAAAAGGTATATGGTATATGACAAGAAAAAAGGTTGTAATGCATATATACATACATAAACGTATAAATATGTGTGTGTATGTATGTAATGATTTAGCTTAGGTTGCAAAGGATCACAACTGCAGAGAGTCTGTATAAAGTCGATGTATCACTTTGGCAATTGGAGTATTTATGTAGCATAAACCAAGCTGCATTCAGTGAATTTATTATAAAGGAAACAATTCGTTGCAGAGATAAGGTTTGTCACGCAACAGAAAACAAAGTCAGAATTGTTGTTAAACTTCAAAACAAAAAGAATAGGATAAACTGAAATGGCAGTCTCTTAGGAATAAATCAAATATAAGCACAGTAGCAATTGTCATTAACCAGAATTGTTTTTATGATGCAGGCAGAGTGAAGTCTTAGTGCATTAGCGGTGTAGCGTAGTAAGCAAGCAAATGTTATCAACACAAGTGAAAAGCAAACAGTCCAGCTACTTGTAATATCAGATGTTCTTACCCCCTTAGTCAGGATACAACAGGTTGCGCACACAGTACCTTACAGAGGTTCCGGATAGTGGAGCTGTATACTGTGAGCAGGAGAACTCAGCACTGTATGCGAGAGGATGCGGGAGGCAGTCCGGTTACGCTGCAGTGAAACAAACTGTCAGCAATCCCGGAAAAGGCAAAACTTAGAAAGCTTCTCAGAGGTAATTTCAAGAGGTGATTCAAATAGCAGCTACAGACTTTAGCTAGGTTAGTTTAATAATCAAGCACCTGTTTGTGGTCACATGATGCTTTAAATACAGGTAAAGCTAGAGTCAGGTGACTGGAGGAAGGAGGTAAGAAGTGGAATGGAATCCTTACATATGCCCCCCTCAAGCAAGCTGATCCTCGGCTTGATGCTTGGGCCGAAGAGGGAATCTACGATGGAAACGTGAGAGAAGTCTGGGTGCATTTATATGCGTGTAAGGTTCCCATGTGTCATCATCAGGTGAGTATCCTTTCCATCGTACCAAATACTGCAAAGTTCCATTATGACGTCTGGAATCTAGGATATCATGGATCTCATAAGTATCTGAATCCAGGGGTATAGGTGCAGGAGGTAAAATGGGTTTTAGTGAAGGATCATTAGAAGCTGGTTTCAGAAGCGAGACATGAAAAGTTGGATGTATGGGTAAGGAACTGGGTAAATCCAGAGTGACTGCATTTGGGTTCACAACCCGAGTGATAGTGAAAGGACCGATGTATAAGCCTGCTAATTTTTTACTAGGTAGTGGTATTTTGATATTCTTTGTCGAGAACCAAACTCTACTGCCCACGGTGTATGCAGGAGAAGGTCTTCTACGTAGGTCGTAATATTTTTTCTGGGAGTCCTGGGCTTGTTGGATGTTCCGTTTCAAGAATTGAAAGTTTTCGGCTAAGGTTTGTAATAGATCATCATTACAAGGAGATATTGGAATTTCCATATTTTGTAAGGTAAAGTTGGGATGATAAGCGTAGTTAGCATAAAAAGGCGAGACCTTGGTTGAGGAATGAACAGAGTTGTTGTAGGCAAATTCTGCCAGATACAAGTATAGGGACCATTCAGTTTAATGATAGGAGCAGTAACACCGTAAATACTGCTCTAACCATTGATTTAGCTTCTCTGTTTGGCCATTGGTTTGAGGGTGGAAGGCCGTACTCAAGCGATGATCAATCTGTAGTTGTTGTGTGAGACATTTCCAGAACCCCTGTCTGTAGTTATCACGGAAGGGATACCATGGAAATGAACAATAGAATTCAAGAAAAGTTGTGCTGTCTCACTGGAGGTGGGTAGTTTATTGAAAGGAATGAAGTGGGCCATTTTAGTCAAGATGTCAGTAACTACTAAAATGGTGTTGAACCCAGAACTCACAGGTAAGTCAACAATGAAATCCATGCCCAGATGTGCCCAGGGTCTATTGGGTATTTGGATTATAAATCTTTTTGTATTTTTATATATTTATATATTCTCATATGTCCCATAGATCTTGAACTCTGTTCTAGATAAAGTTTCCGATAATGGTCATCATATATGCATGTCATATTGGCATACTAGATAGATCCTGAGCCTTATACCACCGACTATAATACATCACAAACTACACCATTCATATACCCCTTAGGTCATCAAAGACCCAGCTCCCAGAGACAAAGGCATGCTTGCGGTAAATTAGAGCCAACCGGAAGTACGTATACAAACCATAACGTCACTTCCAGTCAATTCCCACTTCCGGTGTAAACATCCGGTAATCGGAAAAGGACTCACATCAACGGTCCTCAATGCAAGGGATATTTTGTAGCCTGACAGATATACAATTAGAAGGGAGATATACAGCCATTAACAGTTAAGATTGTACACACAAATAAGAGCGCAATTTCCGGCACGGATTTTTGGCTCGAATTTTAGGCACCAAATTGATCCATTTTCATTGGATAACCAACATATTTAAGGTGGGCAAACTATAGAGCCGGTACCAGTCTTGAGAAAGGTCTTCTGTGGACCGAAACGTGTCGATACTGGTATTACGGCTCAGGATCTCAGTTGGTGAGTTTAACACCTTTATTTCCACTATATAGTAGCTTTATTGCACTATGTTTGTTTTTTGTACCATTCTATAGGTCAAGATGGCATCACTAAAGTTCTAATATATCACCAAGTTTTAATACATTTCCTAAGAAGAGGATCACCATTTAGGAATCTCATAACTACACTTGTTTGGATGTTCTTCAAGCACCACTAATTTACTTTGGGATAATTTGTTTTTATATCCAAGGACACACTAGACATTCACAAAGGCATTTTTGGTGTACACCCCACCCTTTTTTCACAAAAAATTTTCACCTTTTTTGATTTTTGTTTTTTGATTTTTGATATTTAAATTTTATTTTATTTTTCAATTTTTTAATTTTTCCAATTTTTCAATCTTTTGCACACAGCTGAAATAGCACATTTTGGGATTCTAGTATTGTGTTTCTATTTTTGATTTTGCAAGGAGACTTATAGAAAAATATTTTTTCACATTTTTTCACAAGTTACTGAGTGATCACTTTAATATACATAGTTTGAATACAACATCATTGGAATCAGTTCGACACATTATAGGATTATTGACTGTTTTTTTGGACTCTCAGGATTAAAAATTAGGACATTTTTATCCATGGATACATAATGGTACCATTAGTCTGTGTTTTAAAGTTCTCATTGTAAATGTATTGTATTTTATGCTGTTCTAACTGTTAAGGATTTTATAAATTTTTCTGCTATATTAAATGTCATGCAATAAGTATATAGGAATATTTGACTTATTATATTTTTATTTTTTGATTTTTATGTACACTATTTAGTTAGGCCCATTTGCTTAACACATTATAGGCATTATTACCAATCGTGGACACCATCTTAAGCCACATACCATCGCTTAGGGTATTGTAGCGCTGTACTCACCTAGCACTTTTATAACGTTGATATTTGGGGATCCGGTTGGGAGATTCCGCAATTTGGAGTATAGCTTGTATGGTTGATATCTTGGCGCTTCAAGATATATATTTACATCATTGTTAAGTAGTTCTATTCTTATCAGTTTAATCCCTTTTACGTCCCTTATCGGGGGACGTGAATTTGGCATCGATTTTAGGAACCGGGAGATGGAAAAAGATGCTTGGTCGGACCTCCTACTTCAAATTTTGGGCACTGTGCGTGCAATCTAATGTGCCACCAGATAGGAGTGGTGTGTTAAGTAGTTCTATTCTTATCAGTTTAATCCCTGTTACGTCCCCTATCAGGGGACGTGTATATGGTATCGATTTTAGGAACCCGGAGATGGAAAAAGATGCGTGGTCGGTCCTCCTACTTCAAATTTGGGGCACTGCACGTACAATCTAATGTGCCACCAGATAGGAGTGGTGTGTTAACTAGTACTATTCTTATCAGTTTAATCCCTGTTACGTCCCCTATCAGTGTTGTTTTTTTTAAATGTACACTACAGTTACACCAGATATGAGTTGCACTGGGGTGACACTGTGCCCTGGCAGGCATTGAAACGCACACGTGTGAAGAAAACTGACTGCTATTATTTAACACAGTCAAAAAAGTGTTTTTTTTTTTTTAAATGTACACTACTGTTACACCAGATATGAGTTGCACTGGGGTGACACTGTGCCCTGGCAGGCACTGAAACGCACACGTGTGAAGGAAACTGACTGCTATTATTTAACACAGTCAAAAAAGTGTTTTTTTTTTTTAATGTACACTACTGTTACACCAGATATGAGTTTCACTGGGGTGACACTGTGCCCTGGCAGGCACTGAAACGCACACGTGTGAAGGAAACTGACTGCTATTATTTAACACAGTCAAAAAAGTGTTTTTTTTTTAAAATGTACACTACTGTTACACCAGATATGAGTTTCACTGGGGTGACACTGTGCCCTGGCAGGCACTGAAACGCACACGTGTGAAGGAAACTGACTGCTATTATTTAACACAGTCAAAAAAGTTTTTTTTTTTTTAAATGTACACTACTGTTACACCAGATATGAGTTGCACTGGGGTGACACTGTGCCCTGGCAGGCACTGAAATGCACAAGTGTGAAGGAAACTGACTGCTATTATTTAACACAGTCAAAAAAGTATTGTTTTTTTTAAATGTACACTACTGTTACACCAGATATGAGTTGCACTGGGGTGACACGGCGCCCTGGCAGGCACTGAAACGTACACGTGTTAAAGAAACTGACTGCTATAATTTAACACAGTCAAAAAAGTGTTGTTTTTTTTAAATGTACACTACTGTTACACCAGATACGAGTTGCACTGGGGTGACACTGTGCCCTGGCAGGCACTGAAACACACACGTGTGAAGGAAACTGACTGCTTTTATTTAACACAGTCAAAAAAGTGTTTTTTTTTTTTTAAATGTACACTACTGTTACACCAGATATGGGTTGCACTGGGGTTACACTATGCCCTGGCAGGCACTGAAACGCACACGTGTGAAGGAATCTGACTGCTATTATTTAACACAGTCAAAAAAGTATTGTTTTTTTTAAATGTACACTACTGTTACACCAGATATGAGTGGTGGCACTGGGCAAGTGGGCACAGTATACGCTGTGAGCCTGACACACACGCTGGCAGGCAGGCAACTGCAATTAGATTACACAGGGGAAAAAAAAGCAAACTGATGTTCTAGGGCATTTTGGGGTGCTGTCCTTACAGCAGAGATCAGATGAGTCCTTCAGGACTGTAGTGGACACTGAATACACTAGCCTAGCTATCGATTTCCCTAATAAATCAGCAGCAGCTACACTGTCCCTCCTCTCACTAAGAATGCAGCTTCCGAATGAATCTAAAATGGATGCTGTCCAGGAGTTAGCAGGGTCTGGGAGGGAGGGTCTGCTGCTGATTGGCTGGAATGTGTCTGCTGACTGTGAGGTACAGGGTCAAAGTTTTACATAATGATGACGAATAGGGGTCGGATCGAAAATCGCATATGTTCTCCCGCCGCAGCGAAAGCGAACAAGCTATGTTCGCCGGGAACTATTCGCAGGCGAACTATTCGCGACATCACTTATATATATATATATATATATATTTATATATTTTGTGTGTGTGTGTGTGTTTTTTGCTCCGACTGATGAAGCTCAGCTCACATAGAGCTCATTAACATTACATAAAAGAATACTCTTTACAACTAATATTAAAAAACACATTCAAAATTTCTACAAATGAATACATATTTGGTTAGATAACATGGCTATTTAAAGTACCAGTAAGTACAGTAGATTTACATAATCAACAAATGCAAGATAACAAGACAATGCAATTGCACTTAGTCTGAACTTCACGAGTAGTAGATTTTGTTCTGACAATTTTTAAAGTTATGTCTATTTCCACTCCCCTTGTACCATGTGACAGCCATCAGCCAATCACAAATGCATAAATGTACCATGTGACAGCCATCAACCAATTACAAATCCATAAACGTGTATACTGTGAATTCTTGCACATGCTCAGTAGGAGCTGGTGACTGAAAAAGTTTAAATATAAAAAGACTGAGCACATTTTGTTAATGGAAGTAAATTGGAAAGTTGTTTAAAATTGCATGCTCTATCTGAATAATGAAAATTTAATTTTGACTTGAGTGTCCCTTTAAGAATAATGTTCACTCTACAATTTATATAGAAATATACTTATATATATATATATATATATCTGAATAATATTAAACCCTGAAATATTATATTTAATATATTATTATATATACATTTATGTGATGGGTTAGGGTGTGTGGAACTCAAAATGCAGGAACAAATGAAAGTAACATAGCAGATAAAGTTGAAAAAAGACCGAAGTCCATCGAGTTCAACCTATACAAATCTAAAATACTTACAAAAAGCTCCAGTTAAGCTTAAACAACCCCAGTTAAAGGTGACCGATTTAATACAAGCAATCATATCCATGAATTTTGTTTATATACAGAAATGTATCCAGACTATATTTAAATGTATCAAGGGTATTGGCATTCACTACCTCCTTTGGTAATTAGTTCCACAATTTTATTGCTCTTACAGTGAGTTTCTGTTGCAGGAGATTAAATCTCCTATACTCCAACCTTAAATTGTGACCTCTTGTCAGAACCAATTTTCTTTGAATAAACAGAGCTTCTGCCATCTCTGTATATGGGCCTTGAATATATTTATATAAAGTAATCATGTCACCTCTCAAGCCCCTTTTTTTCTAAAGAAAACAGACCCAGTTTGGCTAGCCTCTCATCATAGGTTAAATTCTCCAATCCCCTTATTAGCTTTGTGGCCCTTCTCTGAACTTTTTCTAGTTCTGCAATATCTTTTTTTGCGATTGGTCCCCAGAACTACACTCCATACTAAAGGTGAGGTCTTACCAGGGCTTTATATAGTGACAGAATTATGCTTTCCTCCCTTGAATCATTGCCTCTTTTAATACTTGCTAGTATCTTTTTAGCCTTTAAAGCCGCTGCCCTGCATTGTGCACCCATCTTTAGCTTGTTATCTATTACTACTCCCAAATCCCTTTCCTCCTCTGTTTGGCTAAGTCTTGTCCCTTTTAAAAAAATACGTTGCCTGCTTATTTTTACTTCCAAAATGTAGAACCTTGCATTTTACCGTATTAAATATAATTTTCCATTTACCTGCCCATACTTCTAATTTTTGCAGATCCCTTTGTAATGAAAGTTCATCCTGCTCTGATATAATGACCTTACTTTACTTAGTAACATCTGCAAAAATAGAGATGTCGCTATTTAATCCTTGCTCCAAGTCATTTATAAAAATATTAAAAAGAACAGGGCCCAGTACTGATCCCTGGGGGACTCCACTGATTACCTTTGTCCAATCTGAGTATGATCCATTTACTACTACTCGTTGCTCCCTATCTTTTATCCAGTTATTTATCCATGAACTAACATTTTTAGATATTCCCAGTCCCTTAATTGTGTGCATTAATATCTCATGTGGCACTGTATCCAATGTATTTGCAAAATCTAAGTATATCACATCAACTGATTCCCCTTTATCTATATTTTTAATTACTTCCTCATATAATCTAATTAGATTAGTTTGACATGATCTATTTCTCCTAAAACCATGCTGATTAGATGTCAGACTAACTAGTCTATAGCTTCCTGGATCATCCCTGCTTCCCTTTTTGAAGAGTGGCACTACGTCAGCTTTACGCCAATCCTGGGGTACCATACCTGAGGATAATGAGTCTTGAAAAATTAAGAGTAGAGGTTTGTCTATAACAGTGTTAAGTTCCCTTAACACCCTTGGGTGTATTCCATCTGGGCCTGGAGTTTTATGTACCTAAATGTTATCCAGTTTTTTCCTGATATCCTCTAAACATAACACAGTTAAATGGTATGGATTGGCATGTTCTATTTTGTTCTAAAGTATCATCCAATGGATCCTCTCTTGTGAATACTGAAGAAAAAACTGGTTTAGTACCTCAGCCTTCTCCCTGTCATGATTTATCATGCTACCCTCCACACATTTTAATGTACCTATATTGTATATTTATTTAACAAAGTTTTAAATATTATCCATTTATCCTCTGTATTTTTATTAGAGAATACATTGGCCTCTAGTTATCAATGTCTGTCGGACCTGATTGATTTCCGGTGATGTCTGTCCGCCTGCTTAGAGCAGGCGGACAGGTTATGGAGCAGCGGTCTTTGTGACTGCTGCTTCATAACTGCTGTTTCTGGCGAGCCTGCAGGCTCGCCATATACACGGGGCATCAAGCTCCATACGGAGCTTGATACATATGCCCCATTGTCCAAATTTATATTATTTAATGATTTCCTTAAATCGTTGAATTTTGCTTTCTTAAAGTTAAAAGTCTTAGTTAAACCTTTAAGACACTGCATATGAAAAGAGATTTCAAATGTGACCATGTAATGATCACTGTTACCCAAATATTCTTTGACTTCTAAATTTGATATTATGGCCTCTAGTTATTAAGGTCTGGCAGACCTGATCCGACACTGTGGATCAGGTCCGCCAGACCTCGCTGAATACGGCGAGCAATTACGCTTGCCTTATTCAGCATTTCACCAGCAGCGCTCCCTGCAGACTCGCGGCCAATGGGCCGCCAGCAGACGATGTCAATCAACCCGATCATACTCGATCGGGTTGATTTCCGGCGATGTCTGTCCGTCTGCTCAGAGCAGGCGGACAGGTTATGGAGCAGCGGTCTTCTTGACCGCTGCTTCATAACTGCTGTTTCTGGAGAGTCTGAAGACTTGCCAGAAACAGGGGCCATCAAGCTCCATACAGAGCTTGATAACTAGAGGCCTATATCTATATTGTTTTATAGCACTAAATCTGATATAGCTTTACTCCTAGTTGGCTCCTCTGTTAATTGTGAAAAGAAGTTATCCCTGAGAACATTTAAAAATCTATCCCCCTTAGCTGAGTTATTAGTTTCATTGGCCCAGTTTATATCAGGGTAGTTAAAATCTCCCATAATTACAACACTGTTATTAGCAGCCTTACCTATTTGGATTAGTAGTTGAATTTTCTCCAGGTCACTAATGTTGGGGGGCTTATAGCATGTCCCTAGTAATATTTTTTTAGGATTTTCCCCCCACTCTTTATTTCAACTCACAGGGTCTCTACATTGTCACTTGAATCATAAATATCTTCCCTTTTTGTAGGTTTAAGGTTAAGTTTAATATACATGCAGATTCCTCCACCCCTTTTATTATTCCTCTCCCTCCTAAATAAAGTATGCCCCTCTAAGTTAACTTGCCAGTCATGTGAATTGTCCCACCAAGTTTCAGTTATACTGATTACATCATAGTCCTCTTCTGCAACTAAGAGCTCCAGCTCCCCATTTTACGTGTCATGCTTCTTGCATTTGTTGTCATACATTTAATTTTCAAGTGTTTTTGAAAGCTTTACTGATTAATAATTAAAAGCAGAGGTGGTGGTTCAGATTTAAGATCACAGAAAAGGCCTTATGCAAATCAATAAAAGTCTTTTTGCAGTAACAAAGTCCAATAGACACTGGTGTTTGAATTGAGCAGTAAAAGATGAGATTGACACAAAATACATGACTGTTTCAGCTGGCACAGCTGATTTAACGAAGGCTGTAACTGGTATGGTAGAAACAGGTTTCTTAGCAGGCACAGGATACCCAGCGGGTACTGTTGGTGAGACTGTCAAGGGATACCAGATACAGTAGGTACAACAGACACAGCTTCGGGAACAAGGTGAGCATACATCGTTATCAGGTTATTCTGTTTGGCTTTCAGGAATGAGGTGAGCATAAGTAGATGCGGAGTAAGCATGCTTAGTTGTTAGAGCAAGGTAAGCATAGACAGGTGCAAGGTAAGTATGCTTGGACTAAGGAGCAAGATGAGCATACACAGATATCAGGTAAGTATGCTTTGGTCTAAGGAGCAGTGAGCATACACAGGTATCAGGTAAGTATGCTTTAGTCTCAGGAGCAAAGTCAGCATAAGCAGGTATCAGGTAAGTGTGCTTTGGTCTCAGGAGCAAGGTGAGCATACACAGGTATTAGGTAAGTATGCTTTGGTTTCAGGAGCAAGGTGAGCATATACAGGTATCAGGTAAGTATGCTTGATAGCAGGAGCAAGTGAGCATGCACAGGTATCAGGTAAGTATGCTTGGTCTCAGGAGCACGGTGAGCATACACAGATATTAGGTAAGTATGCTTTGGTCTCAGGAGAAAGGTGAGCATACACAGGATCCAGGTAAGTATGCTTTGGTCTCAGGAGCAAGGTGAGCAAGGCAGTTAAGCAATTACTCAGCCAAGAGTGATGGGCTGGTGATATTTTATAGGAACTTTCACACCTGAGTCCTCCAGGTGGGATTTCCTATACATGTGACACGGCCCCTTTAAATCTAGGCAGCATGTGGCTGCACACACCTAGAGAGCTGCAGCCACAGCTGAAGACAGGTTGGAGTCTCAACGTCCCTCCATGTGGAACACCGAGAAGGAGAGCTGCACTCACATCTTTCGCAGAGACTGAGTCCTCCCAACCCTGTAAGAGTAAGTAGCCTGACAGTGCCCCCTCCTTTGGGATAACCTCCTGGGAGGACTGAGAAAAGGATGTTTAGGATGTTTCCCTTTAAAGTCTCTGATACGTGCAGGAGCATGCACTTCTGATGCTGGTACCTAACTTCTCTCATCAGGATGTGGTACTCCAGCCTTCCTATAGATTGTCTGGTATTCAGAATTCATATTCTTCTGATCCATACACCATGACAGGCCCTGATGGAAAGGGGTCAGGCACTGCAGGTTTGAGAAGAGAGACATGAAAAACTGGATAGATGCAATAGGAAGATGGCAATTGGAGATGAATTACAACTGGAGATATATTTTAATGGTAAAAGGTCCAATAAAGTAAGGGCCTAATTTTTTGGAAGGTAGAGCAAGTCAAAGGTGAGCAGTGTAAAAGTATAAGTAGGATGTTTCTTCTTGTCAGCATAATGTTTGTATTGTTGTTTGGCCTTCAATAATCACTTCTATTTTAGAGAAATAATTATGAGCCTCCTGTAACCGTTGATCAGCAGCAGGAACTGAGCTTTGGAGAGGGGCGCAAGGTAACATGGTTAGATGGTAGCCATAAGTACACAGGAAGTAGACATGGACATAGACCTATGAACTTGATTATTAAAGGCAAATTCAGCCAATGCAAGGTATTGAGCAGAGTCATCTTGTAACATTGTAGTATAATATCTGAGCCACTGCTCCAGAGTTTGATTTGTGCATTCAATTTGGCCATCTGTTTAGGGATGGAAAGAAGTTGATAGGGTACGCTGAATGTGCAATCCCTTGCAAAAGGATGTCCAGAATTTAGACGTGAATTGGAGGCCCTATCTCATTGTAAGCTGATAAATATCTGAAAATCTCTTGTAGAAAAATGGTAGCTGTATGATCTGCATTGGGTACACCCTTGGTGGCAACAAAATGGGCCATTTTAGTAAAGCAATCAACTACCACTAAAATTGTAAAAAAAAGTGTAGCCTTGAGCAGAGGGTAAGTCAACTATAAAGTCTATGGCAAGTTCAGCCCAGGTTCTGCTTGATACAGAAAGTATATGTAAGAGACCTGAAGAAGGTTGTCGTGAGTCCTTGTTAACTATACACACAGGACAAGATTGTACATAAGATTTTGTATCTTTTGCATGCCAGGCCACCAGAACTGTTGACTAATTAACTCTTGAGTCTTATGTATACTGCCATGTCCTCCCAGAGGGGTGTGAAAATAATTTAGGACTACGAAGGATGGTACTACCACATTGCTTAACTGAATCTGGAACAGTGGATGCTGAATAGTTTCTGATGAACTAGGAGTATCTTCAGGGTTTAGAGTCCTTAAACGGATAGTGTCCCATAATGAAGCTTTGTTAACTAAAAAATGTTTGGGTTGCAGAATAGTAGTATGCTTAGCTTCTGTCATTTCAATCTCTCCAATATTGCTTTAGGTCAATATGTAATTAGGAAATGGATGTGACTATAGAAGAGTGCCCACCTGGCCTGTCTGGCTTTGAGTCTATGAGATGTATGTAAGTATTCCAGATTTCTATGGTCTGTGAAAACAGTAATGGGGTGATCAGCCTGCTCCACGCCTTGAATGATGTTTTTATGGTAAGTAGTTCTCTATCCCCTACACAAAATGGGTCTGTACGGCTATTTCCATACTGTCGGCAATACAAGCTACCCTAAAACTTTCTTTTGTCGGGTAGTATGGTGCGGTAAGTCGAATACTGCACAAAATCCAAGTTCCCCTATAGAGATCAATGGAGAACACCCTAACCTAAGCCCCTAGTCTAATAACCCCAAACCACTGGGCCCCCACATCACCAACACTAAATACAGATATTAACCCCTAAACCACCACTCCCCACCACCAACACTAAATAAAGCTATCAACCCCTAAACTGCCGCCCCCCTATATTGGGACTACCTAAATAACCTATTAACCCCTAATCTGTCACCTATTACCAAAAAATAAAAAATCCTAATATTATGAAAATGTAAAAAACTAGCATTACAAAAAATAAAAAAGCTAACATAACAGAAAATAACATATGAAATTATCCAAAATTAAAAAGTTAATCCTTTTCTAATACCCTGTTAAAAAACACCCCAAAATAACAAAACCCCCTAATCTATAAATTAAATACCAATAGCCCTTAAAAAGGGGCTTTTGTAGGGCATTGCCCTAAAGCGGTCAACTCTTTTACCAAGAAAAACAACAAAGCCCCCATAACATTACAACCCCCCACCCCAACCCCCCAAAATAAAAACACCTAGCTAAAAAAAATCCTAATATACCCATTGCCCAGAAAAAGACATTTGTATGGGCATTGCCCTTAAAAGGGCATTAAGCTCTTTTACAGCCCATTAAAAAAAAAAACCTAATCTATAAAAACAAAGCCACCTCAAAAATAAAAAAAATACCTATCAATAGACATGTGCATTTTCGTTTTGGCTGAATTTAGTTTTCAAGCAAATTTTGGCCGATTTGGAGATTAAAATTAATCAAAATTTCCGAATTAGCACCATAACTAAAATTCCCCAAAATTCCGAAATTAATAAATCAGTTTCCGGATTTTCGGATCCATTCTTTATTCATACTTAAACCACCGTACACCCACATCGCCAACACTAACTAAACCTATTAACCCCTAAACAGCCAGCCCCCACATCGCAACAACCTAAATTAAAACTATTTAACCCCTAAACCTAACACCCCCTAACTTTAACATAATTAAAATAGACCTAAATTAAAGTTACAATTATTAACTAACTACCTATTTAAAAATAAATACAAACTTACCTGTGAAATAAAAATAAAACCTATGCTTACACTAATAAAACCTAACCATTACTAAAAATAAAAAACCTAACATTACTCAAAATAAAAAAAGATTACTAAAAAATTACAACTACATTTACAAGAAATAATAAACACTAAAATAAAAAAAAATTAAAAACTACCATTACAAAAAATAACAAAGGAAATTGTACAAAATAATAAAAAAAATCCTATTCTAATACCCCGTTTAAAAAAATAAAAAATAAAATAACAATCTAAAATATACTACCAAGGGCCCTTAAAAGGGCCTTTTGTAGGGCATTGCCCTAAAGTTAACAGCTCTTTTGCAAACAAATAAAAACAAACATATCCTAACATTACAAAACCCCACCCCCCAAAATCAAACTAAAAAACCCCTAATCTACCCATTGCCCTGAAAAGGGAATTTTATGGGCATTGCCCTTAAACGGTCATTCAGCTCTTTTACTGCCCTTAAAAGGGCATTCAGCTCTTTTTTGGCCCATTAAAATAAAAAAAACCCTAATCTAAAAATGAAAATCACCCCCCCCCAAAACAAAAGCGGTATTCACAGTTGCTGAAGTCCGGCAAAAGATCTTCATCCCAGCGGCGTAGCATCTTCATCCAGGCGGTTCCATCTTCATAGGATTTAAGCAGCTCTCATTCCTTTTGGCTGATTTGAATCAGCCAATAGGAATGAGAGCTGCTAAAATCCTATTGGCTGTTCAATAGGATTTAAGCAGCTCTAATTCCTATTGGCTGATTTAAATTTTTCAGCCAATAGGAATGCAACGGTACACCAATATAAAAGGGGTACATTGCATTGAATCCTCAGTGGGCGACAGACGATCGCATGTAGAGAACCTCCACGTTAGACTGATGGTTAGACTGATGGACCTCTGCCTAGACCTTCACCAGGACCTCTGCCTCCGTGCATCGACCGTTCCGCCTCCACAGAGATGAAGAAGATACTGGTCCCGCGATGGATGATGATGGAGCCGCCTGGATGAAGATGCTTCACCGCTGGGATTAAGATCTTTCGCCCAACTTCAGCAACTGTGAGTACCAATTTTGAGGTTAGTGTTAGAGTTTTTTTTTTTGGGGTGTTTTTTTTTTATTAGGGCTTTTTTATTTTAATTGGCCGAAAAAGAGCTGAATGCCCTTTTAAGGGCAATGCCCATACAAATGCCCTTTTCAGGGCAATGGGTAGATTAGGTTTTTTTTAGTTAGTTTTTTAATTTTGTGGGTTTGGGGGGTGGGAGTTGGTAATGTTAGGGGGTGTTTGGTAGTTTATTATAGATTAGTTTTTTTTTAGGGGTTAATAGGTTTAGTTAGTGTTGGCCTTGTGGGTGTACAAGGGTTTAGGGGTTAATAGGTTTAGTTAGTGTTTTAGTTAGTGTTAGCGATGCGGGTTTATGGTGGTTTAGGGGTTAATAGGTTTAGTTAGTGTTGGTGATGTTTGGGAACAGCAGTTTAGGGGTTAATAGGTTTATTTAGTGTTTTAGTTAGTGTCGGCGATGTCAGAGAACTGCGGTTTAGGGGTTAATAGGTTTAGTTAGTGTTGGCAATGTTTGGGGACGGCGGTTTAGGGGTTAATGGGTTTAGTTAGTGTTGACGATGTTTGGGAATGGCGGTTTAGGGGTTAATAGGTTTAGTTAGTGTCGGTGATGTCGGGGAACTGTGGTTTAGGGGTTTATAGGTTTAGATAGTGTTGGCGATGTGGGGGGACAGCGGTTTAGGGGTTAATAGCTTTATTTAGTATCAGCGATGTGGGTGGCAGTGGGGGGCGACTTTAGATAATTTTGGTTTGTCAATCGCTGGTATATTAGTTATGTTGTTAAAATGTCTTTTCAGATCCTTTTCGGCTAGATTTAGAGTTTTGTCGGTAACGACCCGCGTAGCTAATGCTGGCTTTTTTTCCCCCGCACCTTTTAAATACCGCTGGTATTTAGAGTTCACAGAAGGGCTGTGTTAGGCTCCAAAAAGGGAGCGTAGAGCATAATTTACCGCCATTAAAACTCTCAATACCAGCGGTGCTTACGGGCGTGGCCAGCTTCAAAAACGTGCTCGTGCACGATTTCCCCATAGGAAACAATGGGGCAGTTTGATCTGAAATAAAAACCTAACCCCTGCAAAAAAGCAGCGTTCAGCTCCTAACGCAGCCCCATTATTTCCTATGGGGAAACAGTTTCTAAGTCTGCACCTAACATTCTAACATGTACCCCGAGTCTAAACACCCCTAACCTGACACTTATTAACCCCTAATCTGCCGCCCCTGCTATCGCTGACCCCTGCATATTTTTTTTAACCCCTAATCTGCCGCTCTGTACACCGCCGCAACCTACATTATACCTATGTACCCCTAATCTGCTGCCCCTAACAGTGCCGACCCCTATATTATATTTATTAACTCCTAATCTTCCCCCCCCAACGTCGCCGCGCGCTACCTACAATAATTAACCCCTAATCTGCCGACCGGACCTCACCGCTACTATAATAAATGTATTAACCCCTAATCCGCCTCACTAACCCTATAATAAATAGTATTAACCCCTAATCTGCCCTCCCTAACATCGCTGACACCTAACTTCAAGTATTAACCCCTAATCTGCCGACCGGACCTCGCCGCTACTCTAATAAATGTATTAACCCCTAAAGCTAAGTCTAACCCTAACACTAACACCCCCCTAAGTTAAATATAATTTAAATCTAACGAAATAAATTATCTCTTAATAAATAAATTATTCCTATTTAAAGCTAAATACTTACCTGTAAAATAAACCCTAATATAGCTACAATATAAATAATAATTATATTGTAGCTATTTTAGGATTAATATTTATTTTACAGGCAACTTTGTAATTATTTTAACCAGGTACAATAGCTATTAAATAGTTAATAACTATTTAATAGCTACCTAGTTAAAATAATTACAAAATTACCTGTAAAATAAATCCTAACCTAAGTTACAATTAAACCTAACACTACACTATCATTAAATTAATTAAATAAAATACCTACAATTATCTACAATTAAACCTAACACTACACTATCAATAAATTAGTTAAATAAAATACCTACAAATAAATACAAATAAATAAACTAACTAAAGTACAAAAAATAAAAAAAGCTAAATAACAAAATATAAAAAAATGAATTACAAACATAATAAAAATATTACAACAATTTTAAGCTAATTACACCTACTCTAAGCCCCCTAATAAAATAACAAAGCCACCCGAAATAAAAAAATGCCCTACCCTATTCTAAAATTAAAATAGAAAAGCTCTTTTACCTTACCAGCCCTTAAAAGGGCTTTTTGCGGGGCATGCCCCAAAGAATTCAGCTCTTTTGCCTTGAAAAAAAACACAATACCCCCCCAACATTACAACCCACCACCCACATACCCCTAATCTAACCCAAACCCCCCTTAAATAAACCTAACACTAAGCCCCTGAAGATCTTCCTACCTTATCTTCACCACACCGGGTATCTATCACCGATCTGTCCAGGCTCCGAAATCTTCATCCAAGCCCAAGCGGGGGCTGGAGATCCATCATCCGGCTGAAGTCTTCTATCAAGCGGCAAGAAGAAGTCCAGAAGAGGCTCCAAAGTCTTCATCCTACCCGGCAGAAGAGGAGATCCGGACCGCCAACCATCTTCATCCAAGCGGCATCTTCTATCTTCATCCGATGACGAGCGGCTCCATCTTGAAGACCTCCGGCGCGGATTCATCCTCTTCTTCCGATGTCTTAAGTCCGAATGAAGGTTCCTTTAAATGACGTCATCCAAGATGGCGTCCCTCGAATTCCGATTGGCTGATAGGATACTATCAGAATTAAGGTAGGAAAAATCTGATTGCCTGATGGAATCAGCCAATCAGATTCAAGTTCAATCCGATTGGCTGATACAATCAGCCAATCAGATTGAGCTCGCATTCTATTGGCTGATCGGAACAGCCAATAGAATGCGAGCTCAATCTGATTGGCTGATTCAATCAGCCAATCAGATTTTCCCTACCTTAATTCCGATTGGCTGATAGAATCCTATCAGCCAATTGGAATTCGAGGGACGCCATCTTGGATGACGTCATTTAAAGGAACCTTAATTCGGATTTAGGACGTCGGAAGAAGAGGATGGATCTGCACCGGAGGTCTTCAAGATGGAGCCGCTCGTCATCGGATGAAGATAGAAGATGCCGCTTGGATGAAGATGGTTGCCGGTCCGGATCTCCTCTTCTGCCCGGATAGGATGAAGACTTTGGAGCCTCTTCTGGACTTCTTCTTGCCGCTTGATAGAAGACTTCAGCCGGATGATGGATCTCCAGCCCCCGCTTGGGCTTGGATGAAGACTTCGGAGGACCGATCGGTGATACCCGGTGTGGTGAAGATAAGGTAGGAAGATCTTCAGGGGCTTAGTGTTAGGTTTATTTAAGGGGGGTTTGGGTTAGATTAGGGGTATGTGGGTGGTGGGTTGTAATGTTGGGGGGGTATTGTAAGTTTTTTTTACAGGCAAAAGAGCTGAATTCTTTGGGGCATGCCCCGCAAAAGTCCCTTTTTAAGGCTGGTAAGTTAAAAGAGCTTTTCTATTTTAATTTTAGAATGGGGTAGGGCATTTTTTTAGTTTGGGGGGCTTTGTTATTTTATTAGGGGGCTTAGAGTAGGTGTAATTATCTTAAAATTGTTGTAATATTTTTATTATGTTTGTAATTAATTTTTTTATTTTTTGTAACTTAGCTTTAAATAGGAATAATTTATTTAATAAGAGTTAATTTATTTAGTTAGATTTAAATTATATTTAACTTAGGGGGGTGTTAGTGTTAGACTTAGCTTTAGGGGTTAATAAATTTATTATAGTAGCGGTGAGGTCCGGTCGGCAGATTAGGGGTTAATACTTGAAGTTAGTTGTCGGCGATGTTAGGGAGGGCAGATTAGGGGTTAATACTATTTATTATAGGGTTATTGAGGCGGGAGTGAGGCGGATTAGGGGTTAATAATTTTATTATAGTAGCGGTGAGGTCCAGTCGGCAGATTAGGGGTTAATAATTGTAGGTAAGGTAGCAGCGACATTGGTGGCGGCAGATTAGGGGTTAATAAATATAATATAGGGGTCGGCGGTGTTAGGGGCAGCAGATTAGGGGTACATAGGGATAATGTAGGTTGCGGCGGTGTGCAATCGGCAGATTAGGGGTTAAAAAAAAATAATAGAGTGGCGGCAATGTGGGGGGACCTCGGTTTAGGGGTACATAGGTAGTTTATGGGTGTTAGTGTACTTTAGAGCACAGTAGTTAAGAGCTTTATGAACCGGCATTAGCCCATAAAGCTCTTAACTCCTGATTTTTTTCTGCGGCTGGAATTTTGTCGTTAGATTTCTAACGCTCACTTCAGCCAAGACTCTAAATACTGGCTTTAGAAAGATCCCATTGAAAAGATAGGATACGCAAATGGCGTAGGGGGATCTGCGGTATGGAAAAGTCGCGGCTGCAAAGTGAGCGTTAGACCCTTACCTACAAGACTCTAAATACCAGCGGTAGCCCAAAACCAGCGTTAGGAGCCTCTAACGCTGGTTTTGACGGCTAACGCCAAACTCTAAATCTAGCCGTTTGTTTTTTCGGATCCATTGTTTATTCATATGCATTATTCTATTCTAAACTTCAGAATAGAATAATGCATATGAATAAAGAATGGATCCGAAAAAAAAGAACGTATCCGGAAAAAAGATTTAACTTAACTAAACTGATTTGAATGCAATATTCGAAATCGAATGTAGCATTCAAATTTGAATATTACATTTATTAAACAGAGTTGTAAACTAGAAATACTATTTCGAATTTGAAAGTGACATTCAAATTCGAATGTGACATTCAAATGTCACGTTCGAATTTGAATATTATATTTAAAAAACACAGTATTAGACTAGAAATACTATTTCGAATTTGAATATGACATTCAAATTCAAATGTCACATTCAAATTCGAATATTACATTTAAAAAACACAGTATTAGACTAAAAATACTATTTTGAATTTGAATGTGACATTCAAATTCGAATGTAGCATTTGAATTCGAATATTACATTTATTAAACACAGTTGTAGACTAGAAATACTATTTTCAATTTTAATCTTACATTCGAATTTGAATGTCACATTCTAATTTGAAATTGAATGAATACATAGCTAAACATTCTATTATTCGAACAAATATTTTTTAATTTTATTGAAAAATTTGAAAATGAAAATTTGGAAAATAGAATGTTAGAATGTTATATAAATTTGATTTGAATAAACAAATGTATCAAAATTTGTTTTAAATTTTGAATTTTTAGAAACATTTGCCCATCCCTAATGTATACCTATCACTAACCCCAAAATAGGTACTCAACATTTCTGAATAGCGGTGCTCCATCTTCATCCCGGCGGACAAAGGTCTTCTTCTAGATGGGTCCATCTTCATCCAGAGCGGAACCATCTTCAATCTTCATTCTGGTGGCACGGAGGCAGAGCGGTCATCCATCCGACATGGAGGTCCTCTTTATACGATCATGCTCCGCACACTGAATCTTGAATGCAAGGTACCCCTTTTAAATAGGGCTATCCTTGCATTCCTATTGGCTAAAAATTTTAAATCAGCCAATAGGATAAGAGCTGCTTACATCCCATTGGCTGATTTGATTTGATCAGTTAAGCCAATAGGATGTAAGCAGCTCTCATCCTATTGGCTGATTGTAAATTTTTAGCCATATGTGCCATTTAAGAGGTGTATTTGTATATTTTATCTAGATTTGTTAAAGTACTATTCATTGCTACTATATAGTCAGTCTTCAGCGGGGGCTACATTAATTTACATGTATATGTATTTAATACCTGATATTCTGTACTGCTACCAAAACTTGCAGGACAAGCAAGGACATCATGACTGCAACATCTAGAATTTGCATGAAGCAATCAGAATAGTTGTAATGGTTTCTAGTTCACACTCACTTTTGGTGATTGATAGTTAAAGTACTGTTGTTTTCATGAACAGGATTTCAATTAGAAAAAAAGTCTTCATGACTGGGAAATCACAGTTTGCCTTATTGGTTGTCCCCCAACACACACTTGTTCTGGGTAAGTGGCGTGCCTTGCACTTATGTAATCAGTTATATGAGAGTAAGGAGAGGCATTGAACAAAATAGCTCTTGTGCATAGCTCTTGTGCAATGCTAAAGTTTGCTACGCAATATTGCCTGCATGACAAGTGGTGATTGCAAGCGGACAGGTTATCTATTTGAGAACTTGTTCACCTGCATCTTGATACATTTTCATCAAAATTTAGGCATCCACATACCACATTTCAAAATTGCATCTAATAGCAGAAATAAAGTGGTAATTGATCATATGTTTTACTAAGCACATATGTTGCTTAATATATTCAGTAACACAGATAAATTACACTGATGACAGCTGGGGACACCTCCTTTTTGGAATGCAATTGTTAGTAATATAAGCAATGTCGAGACTGTGCTAACTTGCGCGCATATTACAAGTTGGAAGTATATGCGTTTACTTGAGCATATACAGTGCTAGGACTGAAACCTAGCGTAAAGTGTAAGAGTTAAAATAAAATGTTCACAAAATACAACATAAATACATTAAAATAAAGTGATACTCTCATATATACAATTTCTGATAAAAAATATTCATATAAATATTAATAACAATTTTATATAAGGGTTAGAAGGTTTATGGTATATGACAAAATATTTGAATGGAAAGGGCTATAGTGTTTATATGTGTGTGTGTCTAAATAATTCTTTGGAATAGGGTATTATCATTTACTTCAGGCAGCAAACTGAGTACAGTTTAAAACATAATTTTATTGAGTACATTATTAAATCAAGAAGCAAAGAGTTCTTGCTAAGGACAAGCATCCATCTGTGACAAGCTGAGTAGTGTACTCCATTGATGTCTATGGGACAAATGCATTAGAACAGTCACAATATCCGAAATCCTGAAGTTAGCATGCATTGTGTTTCGCTTGTGCGCAAACAATTTACTTACAGTGGTGTTTGTACACAAGCAAAAGAGATAAATAGAGCACCACTTGTAATCTGACCCTAAATAGGCAGAGAGTGCAGAAACAGTAAACCTCCTAATCTTCTCTTCTCTTCTCTCTCTCTCTCTCTCTCTCTCTCTCTCTCTCTCTCTGTCTCTCTCTCTCTCTCTCTCTCTCTCTGTGAGTAATAGAAAATTAAAATGTGATACCTATATTTACCACCCCTCTATAAGGGTTGGTTACTTCATTATTTATATTTTTTAGTATAGATAGTGGTTTCAACTGGCAAAAGCAGCTATTTCAATTGACATAATAAAAATAAAGGTACTATGTGTAAACAATATAATACACACCAACAGCTAAAATAGATAATTAGGAACAGATTAAAAGGGCAGAAAAAGTACAAAAATGTCCCTTTAATGTTCAAACAATTGCTGAAGAAACAAATTTAGCAAAGGCTGTACTGTCCATCATATACAAATATCAGACGGTTATTGACACTTTAAAACATTATCACCGAGATTACGAGTTTGGCGTAAGCCCTAAAAAGCAGCGTTGAGAGGTCCCAACGCTGCTTTTTACCTAATGCTGGTATTACGAGTCTGACAGGTACAGGTGTACCGCTCACTTTTCTTCAGCGACTCGAGGCTACCGCAAATCCCCTTACGTCAATTGCGTATCCTATCTTTTTAATGGGATTTGCCTAACACCGGTATTACGAGTCTTGGAAGAAGTGAGCGGTAGACCCTCTCCTGTCAAGACTCCTACCACATTTAAAAGTCAGTAGTTAAGAGTTTTATGGGCTAACGCCGGAACATACAACTCTTAACTAAAGCGCTCAAAAGTACACTAACACCCATAAACTACCTATTAACCCCTAAACCAAGCCCCCCCCCCACATCGCAAACACTAAAATAAAAAAAATTAACCCCTAATCTGCCGACCGGACATCGCCGCCACCTACATTATACCTATGAACCCCTAATCTGCTGCCCCTAACATCGCCGACACCTACATTATATTTATTAACCCCTAATCTGCTGCCCCCCAACGTCGTCGCCACCTACCTACAATTATTAACCCCTAATCTGCCGACCGGACATCGCCGCCACTTTAATAAATGTGTTAACCCCTAAATCGCCGCACTCCCACCTCGCAAAAACTAGTTAAATTTTATTAACCCCTAATCTGCCGTCCCTAACATCGCCGACACCTACTTACATTTATTAACCCCTTTATTAACACATTGCTGCTCCTGAATAAGACACAGTAGGTATCTGGCAGCTATGTGCAGTATTATAGTTTATTTATAAAGCGCTAACATTTCACACATCGCTATACAAAGGTACATTACAATCATATGGGTACATTACAATAAAAAAACTTACATTACGACATTATGTAAAATGATACAATGTACATTACTACACTTAAACTGACAGACGTAAGCAAAAGGAGTTAGAGTGCTTTGCCCTTGAGCACAAGCAGTTCTATGTGCACTTTTATATAAAATGAGCTATAGTAATAGAGGCTCCCAAGTTTACAATCTAAAGGAGAAAAATATATATATGACACAGCAGGAGAGGGGAGAGAACTACATTACTATAACAATTGTTTTGTTTTATTTAAAGATGTAAGTTACCTTGCAATCAGGTAAAGTGACAATGAGTGAGCAGTAGGATGGGGGAGGGTTGCGTGGGAGGTGCTTGCAGAGAGTTGCAGGAAAGGGGTGTGTCTGTATTGAGTGTAGTAGTGAAGTATAATGTTGTCTGAGTTTGCTGTTGTGAGAAGAAATGAAAAATGTGTAAAGCTGAGTAGGGTGTTAAGGGGAGGTGGAATAGTTGGAGACAGGCGAGAGATGGAGGGAGGGAGGGAGGGAGGGAGAGATGGAGGGAGGGAGGGAGGGAGGATGGGAAGCTGATAAGGCAACAGAGTAAGAAAAAGAGTTTGTAAAATGGCACAAACAAATGTGTAAAGCTGAGTAGGGTGTTAAGGGGAGGTGGAATAGTTGGAGACAGGCGAGAGATGGAGGGAGGGAGGGAGGGAGGGAGGGAGAGAGAGATGGAGGGAGGGAGGGAGGGAGGGAGGATGGGAAGCTGATAAGGCAACAGAGTAAGAAAAAGAGTTTGTAAAATGGCACAAACAAATGTGTAAAGCTGAGTAGGGTGTTAAGGGGAGGTGGAATAGTTGGAGACAGGCGAGAGATGGAGGGAGGGAGGGAGGATGGGAAGCTGATAAGGCAAACAAATGGGGAAAGCGTGTTAACACAGTTCTTGATTGCAAACAGGAATCAGTGAGGCTACCTTGCAGGAGAGGTGGGTGTCTGTATTGTTTAAAGTAGGGAAGTATAAGGTCTATCTGAGTTTTGAGTATGTGTCCATATTCTATCCAGTCTGTTGGTTATAAATGCCATGAAGTAATGACGATCCAGATGATATCCAATATATAGGGGCCAATTTATCAAAGGTCTTGCGGACCTGATCACAAGAGCTGCTGGTGCAACGCTGCCCCCTGCAGACTCACGGCCAATGGGCCGCCAACAGGGAGGTGTCAATCAACCCGATTGTACTCGATCGGATTGAAATCCGGCAAATCCTGTCTGCCTGCTCAGAGCGGATGGACAGCGTTATGGAGCAGCGGTCTTTAGACCGCTGCTTCATAACTGCTGTTTCTGGGGAGTCTGAAGACTCGCCAGAAACAAGGGCCCACAAGCTCCGTTCAGAGCTTGATAAATGGGCCCCATAGTGAGTGTGAAGTGACCTAGAGTAAAAAAAGTGTACCTAGTACAAAACTGATGCTATATAAGTATCCCCAGAGTGTGAATTGAGGCTTATTAGATATAAGGAAACTCGAGCATTATATATTAGTGGTTTTACACTATGTACACTTTTTTATTCTAGGTAACTTCACACTATATATTTGATATCATCTGGATCACCATTACTTCACAGGATTTATAACCAACAGACTGGATACAATCTGGACACATACTACTTTTTTCAAAATTGTCATGGTTCAATGTAGGACTTTCCTTTGGGACTTTCATATAAATGACCCTTTAATTTTTAATTTTTTATTTGATATATGCGCATATATATACTCCCATTGTGACATTTTTTGTTTCATGTTTAAAGTATTTTGTAATTTATGAACAAATATATTACTGTATAATTCAATTGCATAATTATGTGCTCTTTTATAGACATTTCCTATTTTGTATACATATCAATTAGGAAGTTTATGGGAGTTTAAGCCTCCACTTTGCACATTTTAGTCTTGTCTAGGCATTCCCTATTCTTGGGCTCGATTTATCAAGCCCTTCTCCTCCCTTTGACTGCAGGTTCGCACAAGAGAACCTGCAGTAAGGATTTATCAAGTAGGGTTCATCAGACTGCTGTTTCCCTACCCTATTCTCCACCTCTTAGGTAGAGAATTTCAGTCACCCAGTCTCGTCGGACCAGGGAGATTGACAGCTGATTAAAACAATATTCTTCCTCCGCTTACTGTTTTTATTACAAAATATATTTTTATTTATATTGAAACAAGATATCAATAGATTTAATAGGGCATGTGCGTTTTTTCATTGGGAGAAAAATAAGTCTCGGTTAGCAGTTGAAAAGTTATCCATACCTAAAAAATTTGACGGGTTTTTACTACCCAACCTAAAATACTATAGCTGGATAACATTAGCCAATGACGGAATAGATTGGATAAGAGAATCTGAGTATATCACTATGAAATATAGTCAGATCTAACAGCACCATTTAGTTTAAAAGCTGCGCTACACCACACGTTTTGCAAACTACCATATAATATCAGACGGTTATTGACCCTTTAAAACATTATATTAGCCTGGCAAAAGTGTTGTAGGATAATGGGGGTAGACTTCCATAAATCTCATTTTCTCCCATTGTGGGAACCCCAGATTTTACTCCTGGTTTACACAATGTAGTATTTAAAGAATTACAAAATAGAGGAATAATTTATTTCTCACAGTTGATAAATAAGGATACAAATGTAATACAAACCTATGAAAAACTCTCCAATAAATACCATTTGCCTCCAAAAACTTTTATGCATACCTACAGATGAGAAGTTATCTCTTACAAATTTGTCCTACTAGGTATTATGTCTGGGATTAACAGGAAGTAGAGTCAAGTCTTAGAATTTACGCTGCTGGTTTTAGATCAATTTCATACTGGTATAGAGCCTTATATACAAAGCTGGGCTACAAATATATAAGCAATTTAAAGGAGAACGAATCTCACGAATATACAGGATCGCAACATTATTAAAAGTAGAAGTCTGGCTGAATTTCCAACAATTGTTAGCTGGAAGGAATCACATTTAAAATGGTTAAATAACTACTATTTCACCCCAGATAGAATCAATAAATGGGTGAAAGCTGAACAATAATGTAGATGCTTTAAATGTAAGGCAGAAAAGGCAGACATCTTACATTGTTTATGGTCATGCCCCAAAATCATGCAATTCTGGGGAAAAATAAGTTACTGGCTGAACAAAGTCCTCCAAATTAGGATCGACCTTAAACCAATTTATATCTTTCTTTTGTATATGGATTATACGTGTGTAGGTGACCAACATATGGTTAATATGTCAATTATGGCAGCGTAAAATCTTATATTTAAAAATGAAAGTCACCTTATCTTCCCACTATATCTAAGTTTACACAAAGTATGAGATTACAGATGATAGTTGAGAGGCAAAATAATAAACTCCTTACTGAAAGACACTTTATAAAGTTTTTCTCTAAGTGGTTAAAATTAATATTAGCTTGGGCAACTCTAACCCAGATTCAATTCATAAAGCCTTTTCAGCATTTGGTACCATTTAGGCTATTGATTATGGCAGAGGAGCTTCCCCAACAGTGGCTGAATGAGGCTTAATTCTCCCTTATGATTACCCGTATATGGTCCCGAATTAGCTCCCAGGAGAAGAGGTTGATCATTAATATTTTTTTTTTAATGTTTACACATCCAGATATGTAACCATAAATTAGGTATTATTGTTTGTGAAAAATAACCAACGTGTGAGATCTGTTATATTTATTGAGATGTGCCTTGAAATTAATGGCATTGTAATTTGTACAATATGAATTAACCTTTTTTTTCTACTTATATGAGCCTATCGTAAAAGCTTTTTCTCATCTACATTCAAAATTGCTGTAATGATGTACTGACTAACTGAAAGTCTGATAAAAGCACATCTAAGATTTAACAAATAATGGTAAATTTAAAACATTATTTTGGTTGAAGCTTATTTTACCTGTTCTTTAAAGGGACAATCTAGTCCAAAATAAACTTTCATGATTTCCATAGGGCATGTGATTTTAAACAACTTTCCAATTTAATTTTATTACCAATTTTGCTTTGTTCTCTTGATATTCTTAGTTGAAAGCTAAACCTAGGTAGGCTCATATGCTAATTTATTGTACCTTGAAGGCTGCCTCTTATCTGAATGCCATTTGACAGTTTTTCACCACTAGAGCGTTTTAGTTCATGTGTGCCATATAGATAACATTGTGCTCATGCACGTGGAGTTACTTAGGAGTCAGGACTGATTGGCTTAAATGCAAGTCTGACAAAATAACTGAAATAAGGGGGCTGTTTGCAGAGGCTTAGATACAAGGTGAAAAATATATTAATATAACCATGCTGGTTGTGCAAAACTGGTGAATGGGTAATAAAGGGATTATCAATCTTTTAAAACAATAACAATTCTGGTGTAGACTGTCCCTTTAAATAGACCAAAAATATAATAATCTATTTTAATTAATAATGAATTTAAGGTGAGCTCTAGAAATCAAAATAATTCTAGAAATCATTACCACATTTTGGTTCAAATAATGGTTCAAGAACTTAAAAATGTGGATAATGTTATGACACCTGCTACAACCTGAAAACTCTGAATTATCTTTTTTATTCTACCGTCTGTTTCAAAGGTATTATATAGATAACCATTCATTTTTAGTTTATTCAGAGTGAAAAATGTCTTTTAAAGTACATATTTTCTGCTCCCAATAGGTTTACAGAGCTAAATGTCGTACCAGCCAGTATCAAGTGGTATAATTGGCAGCATTCAATTGCCATATGAAACATTTTATATTTTAGCCACTATTAGAATATCTAAGCCATGTAGCTAGTGAGAGTTATAATATTTGATACCATGTGTGGGAGAAATTCCTAATAAAGAAAGGGTTAACACCACCTGTTGTTTGTTGCACTACTTCATTTTATTGCACAACAAATATAATATTGGATTTTTCCAAACAGTGTAATTTTCTTACTCACAAAAACAAAGCAAATAGTCTTATGCCAGAGAAAAGCCATTTTGATAGTGTAAATATTTTCTATTAAAAAAGCTGGATGAGGGATTAGTTATTTTAAACTGCAAAAGCAAAATTACTAATAATGATTGGTTTCAAGTAATTAAATGCTTTTATGCAAATCTGTGAACCGTAAATATGAACTGGGAACAAAAGACTCCTTAACAGTAACTATTAAGCAATGCATTAGTAAATCAATTAAACAGAACTCCTTTCTAATGAATACGATGTAGACGAGTTTCCATGGGAACGTGAATGGTGTGTAGCTTAACAAATACAAGAAAATGGAAATACACAGAAAAATGTTTGCAAATATAAGTCTAAAAATTAAAGACAAGTGCATTTCTCTTTTGATTTATTGAAAACACCATTCAGTTTATCTAATTCATGGAAAATTATACCACACCATTTGCATACTTGTAAATAACTGTAGAATTCTCTTTTGAAAACTATGCAAGGGGGTCACTGTGACCAAAAAAGCATATAGACTTTAATTCAATGGTTGACTGCTATGCTGGTCTTTTAAATAGCATTTAAATGTAAAACTTACAATTTTTCTCCCAGGGATTAGAGTATTTCACAATTACTAGTAAAATATGTTCCAGTAGAAAATATTATAATTGTAAGAGCTAGGCAAGCTTTAGTTGTTAACTCATCAGCTAGATGTCTCTCTCTCTCTCTCTCTCTCTCTCTCTCTCTCTCTCTCTCTCTCTCCCTCTCCCTCTCTCTCTCTCTCTCTCTCTCTCCCTCTCTCTCTCTCTCTCTCTCTCTCTCTCTAAGACACCAACATGTTTAGTATATTTATGGAAACTTTTCAATAAATTTCTGGGTTTTATTTGTTTAGATATTTGGTTAATATTTTTTGATTACAGAAATCTATTTTTCCTGCACATTTTATTATTGCCTTTCACTATTATGTTTTTATATTTTTTGTCTTTCTTTCCTTTTTTCTTTCTTTGATCTTGAATTGATTTGATGGTAAAAGTTATTTGTTCCCAAAGACATAGGATAGGAAAGTGAAAGATATTATAGATATACACTTTGGACTGGATTCAAATCCTGTTGAGCTGGTAAGAAAAATATAGTAATAATAAACATAAATAAGAAAATAAAAATAGCAGTATCTCGCGTATTGGTAGCAAGTCACTATACATTATATTATAATCTATCTTGAAATTGTAAAATTAGGTTTTCTAACTGCATGTGTAATGAGCCAGAAACAAAACATTTAACACTAATATCGGCTGACAGTATTACCATTAAAAAAAACATATTTAAACAGTAAATGTTAAGATCAAATTAAATAATGTGTAAAATATTACAAAGACAAATAAAAGGAGAAATGGTTATCTTTTTGGAGTTTTAAAAAACTATGCTGCCAAAGAGTGTGCCATTTTATACAAAGCTGCATGCTTTTCATAATTACTAATATGTCCAACAAATGTAATTAAAAATAAGAACAAAAAAGTAATTTTAGTTTTTTTAAAGTTTATTAATTAAAGGGACAGTCAAGTCCAAAAACAACTTTCATGATTTAAATAGGGAATGTAATTTTAAACAACTTTCCAATTTTTTTTTATCACCAATTTTGCTTTTTTCTCTTGGTATTCTTAGTTGAAAGCTAAACCTAGGAGGTTCATATGCTAATGTATTAGACCTTGAAGACTGCCTCTAATCTGAATGCATTTTGACCACTAGAGGGCGTTAGTTGATGTGTTTCATATAGATAACATGCACGTGAAGTTACCCTGGAGTGAGCACTGATTGTCTAAAATGCAAGTCTGTCAAAACAACTGAAACAAGGGGGCAGTTTGCAGAGGCTTAGGGGCATATTCAACAATGTGCGAGTGGACATGATACAAAGTAGCGTATCATGTCTGCTGCACATCAATAAATGCCGAAAGCATATGCTGTCTGCATTTATCATTGCACCAGCATTTCTTGTGAACTGCTGGTGCAATGCCGCTAGCAAGGGGTGTCAATCAACACAATCGTATTCAATCGTATATTTCACTTTTGTCTATTTATATTCATGAGAATACAAGCTATTGGGAAATGATTTGTACCATCAATAAAAATGAGAGCGTTGATAGCGAAAGTTTGACTCCAGCCTCAAAATATTAGTGACAGCACAGAGATATAATTGCAAAGTATTTTATAGCACTTGTTGGCATCTTAAAATTGCCTAGTTATGTGATACCTTTTAGGTAAGCTTGGGTGGAAAATATATTTTTTTAAGAATTTGTATATGTAAAAACAAGGCCCTGTATGTGTGAATTCAGTTCATGGTGTTATTTGATAACTTACAGTGGCCCAGATTGTCCTTGCTCAGAATAATGTACAATCTGGTAAAACAGAGTTACTAGAGAATGTTTAGCGAAACATAGCTCCAGCGCAACACATTAACTGTTGATTCAGCGTGATTTGAGACCTGGGGGCCTATTTAACAAAGGTCTGTTGGACCTTATCCGACAGTGTGGATCAGGTCCGACAGACCTCACTAAATGCAGAGAGCAATACATTCTCTGTATTCATCATTGCACCAGCAGCTCGCAACGCCGTCCCCTGCCGATTCGCAGCCAATCGGCCGCCAGAAGAGGGGTGTCAATCAACCCGATCGTACTCGATCGGGTTGAATTGTAGTGATGTTTGTCCGCCTGCTCAGAGCAGGTGGACAGGTTATGGAGCAGAGGTCTTTAGACCGCTGTTTTATAACCGTTGTTTCTGGCGAGCCTGTAGGCTCGCCAGAAACACGGTTCCTCAAGCTCCATACGGAGCTTGATAAATGGGCCCCCATAAGTTAAGTTATAGGGCTAGATTAAAATTATAAAAAAACACATAAAACATATTAAAATAAAGTATTAAACTTAAAAGAAAATGTTATTTTTATTTTTAACTACATACGTATATATTTAAAATAAAAACAACATTTTCTTCTGAGTGAAGAACTTTGCTATTTCAAGTGTTTCTTAAATGCACCTTCATTTTACTACACAAATGAAAGTGACCAACAGGTTTTTTTTGACGCAACCTAAGGTTGTCTATGGTTTTCTGCCACCCCATCCGACCTCCAGATGTTTGCTCCTCTGAGGCTCACAATCGAGCAAACACTTTTTACTTTAAACTTGTAATATGAGAGCAAAATTAGGAGTATTAATGATGTAACTTTGACATGGGTCAGCAGCCAATAATGCCAATAATATTTGCATTGTACTTGCAATCTAAACTATTCTTGGAAAACAAATATCACCTTTTAAATTTTTGGAAAATGACAAAAAATAAAATATTACTAAATAAAATACATTTGTCCTTTTTAGATATATTGTACTCCTTAAACAAGCAAGTGAGTATTGTGTATAATGACAATGAGTGGTATTGACTTAAAGGACCAGTAAACGCAGTAGATTAGCATAATCAACAAATGAAAGATAACAAGACAATAAAATAACATTTACTCTGAACTTCAAATGAGTAGTAGACTATTTTCTAACAAATTTCAAAGTTATGAATATTTCCACTCCCCCTGTACCATGTGATTGCAATCAGCCAATCACAAATGCATATGCGTATATTCTGTGATTTCTTGCACATGCTCAGTAGGAGCTGGTGACTCAAAAAAGTGTAAATATAAAAGACTGCACATTTTTTTTAATGGAAGTAAATTGGAAAGTTGTTTAAAATTACATGTTGTATCTGAATCATGAAAATGTAATAAAACCTGAGTGTCCCTTTAAAAAGAACAAAGACCAACATGGATCAGAGATACCTGACAAAATACAGTAAGGATTTGTGCACATCTAAAACATACATTACTTTTAATTCCTTCTCCCTCCATACAGCTTGTTTTTGTTTATAGATCCTAGCAGGAGAACACAGCTATTCATATAGCCTTGGACCAAAACTCCATATTTCTAAACCAAAGAAGACCAGTCTTTTCTAACAAATTTACAAATTTGGAAGAGATGCATAGGCAGTTGACTGGGAGGAAGGGAAATCCACCCAGCCCATTAGATAATCTGACTCAGCTCTAACAATCGATGGGTAACCAATCTAACAGCCAAATCACTCTAACTTCATCCTCTATGAATCTGACCTCTTATATGCCCTACCCAAATACAATTTATTTGTCCACCAAACGTATATATAGTAAAATTGCCCATGTTCCATACATTTATTTTAAAATTAGTCAAAGAATAAATATACAATAAACCCAGGAGGAATTAGAATTTAATACAGTGCCACATCAAAACACATTTTACAAAAATTGATGTCCCACAATACATTTTTTAAAATTGTTTTACCCATTTCTTATGATATGTCAGTTCTAGCCATTTGAGAAAGAATAAAACAAAAGTGAAATAGAAAATTCACATTTTTGATTTAGCCTCTTGAGGGTAATGTCAAAATTTAGAAAGATATTACTTTGCTTCATTAAAGTATGAATTGCAAGGACTCTCTATGACAGATATTCCAAAAGGAATCTGGACACATCTAGACAGAAAGGCAACATTCCATAGATAGTGAATAGGGTAATTAAATAATTTGTACTGTCCAAGGACACTTCTATTCAAGTAATTGGCACTTTGTGCTTCCATGGATTGCATTTTAGATATAAAATATATTTGTCCTTTCATTTTTTAGCGTCTATTTATAATAATAAAAAAAACTATAAATGAGTAATTTAATGTCCAAGGATTTTTGGGGGACTTAACAATCAAAAATTAATAGTCTGCTACAAATGCTCACCTAGATTTATTAATGATGAAATAGTATTCATAGAATGTTTTTTTAGAAGAAATTTGTGTTAGATTTATTCATTATTATTTTTTTTTAAATAATTGTATTTTGCTTATCGTATCTTATGCCCTTCAATTTTTTTTCTTTGGTCCACTAAAACTGCTTCATATTATATTAGTTATCTTATTTACCTTTCTAAAAGGATGCTTTCTTATTTTTGAACTAAAAAAAACTCCTACTGAATTGTCTTCACTTTTTAAAATAATGTTACATACATTATTCTTTAGTTTAATCATATGTCTTATACATTTTATACATTAGATAATTTAGTTGTCTATTTTTATTTTGTTGTTTATGTTTTTTTTATCTCTCTCTAATCTATCTATCTATCTATCTATCTATCTATCTATCTATCTATCTATCTATCTATCTATCTATCTATCTATCTATCTATCATCATCTATTGTTTATGTATTTGGTTAATATTTTGTGATTACAGAAATCTACTTTTTCTATACATTTAATTATTGTATTTTATTTGTATGCATGTGTTTGTTCATGCTTTATCAATCCATCTATCTATCTATCTATCTATCTATCTATCTATCTATCTATCTATCTATCTACACATAATTGGCTATTCAAATCAGCCAATAGAATTTCAGTAGCTCTCTTCCTATTGGCTGATTTAAACAGCCAATAGGATTTCAGTAGCTCTCATCCAATTGGCTAATTTGAATTTCAAAAATCAAATCAGCCAATAGGAGTGCAAGGGACACCATTTTGAAAAGGCTCCCTTGCATTGAAGATTCAGTATACGGCGGCGACCGTATGAAGAGGATGCTCTGCGCCGGATGTTTTCAGGATGGATCTGCTCTGCGCTGCAGGGATGAAGATAGAAGATGCCGCCTGGATGAAGATAGAAGACGCCGCCTGGATGGATGAAGACCTCGCCGCCTGGATGAAGACTTTGCTGCCTGGATGAGGATGGATGTCCGGACTTCAAAAACTATAAGTGGATCATCAAGGGTTAGTGTTAGGTTTTTTAAACTTTTTTTGGGTGGATTTTTTTTAGATTAGGGGTTTGGGCATTCTTAAAAGAGCTAAATTCCTTTTTAAGGGCAATGAAAAAGAGCTGAATGCCCTTTAAAGGGCAATGCCCATACAAATGCCCTTTTCAGGGCAATGGGTAGCTTTGGGTTTTTTTAGAGTTTGTTTTTTTATTTTGGGTGGTTGGTTGGGTGGTGGGTTTTACTGTTGGGAGGGGTCTTTGTATTTTATTTCAGGGAAAAGAGCTGATTTCTTTAGGGCAATGCCCTTCAAAGGGCCCTTTTAAGGGCTATTGGTAGTTTATTGTAGGCTATGGGTTATTTTTATTTTGGGGGGCTTTTTTATTTTGATAGGGCTATTAAATTAGGTGTAATTGTTTTTATTGAATTGAATTTTGTTTATTGAATAATTTTGTTTCTTATTTGTTGTAATTTAGTATTTTTAAATTTTTTGCAATCTAGTAATTTTTTATTTTTTGCCATTTAGTATTTTTTATTTTTTGTTAACTGTAGATTTTTTTTCCAGTAGAGTTAGGTTTTTTTAATGAGTAATTTAATTTATTTAATTGACAGTTTTGTATTATTTTAGTATAATAGTAATGTTATTTTAATCTTTAGTTTAAACTTAGTATTTTTTTAATTTCCCAGGTAAGTTTTTATTTATTTTAAGATAGGAATCTTGTAATTTTAATTTAAAGTTAGAGGGTTGTTAAGATTAGGGGTTAATAGTTTAATTTAGTTTTTTGCGATGTGGGGGGCTGGCGGTTTAGGGGTTATTAGGTTTATTTAGTGGCAGTAATGTGGGAGGCCAGAGGTTTAGGGGTTAATAACTTTAGTTAGTGGCGGCGATGTCGGGGAGCGGCGGAAAAGGGGTTAATATCTTTATTATAGTGTGGGTGATGTTGGGGTGTGGTGGAATATGGGTTAATGACTTTATTATAGTGGCAGCGATATCGGGAGTGGCAGATTAGGGGTGAATAGATTTATTTTGGTGGCAGTGATATTGGGAGCTGCAGATTAGGGGTTAATAACATTATGTAGGTGTCAGCAATGTCGGGGGCAGCCGATTAGTGGTGTTTAGATGTGGGGTTTATGTTAGGGTGTTAGGTTTAAAGGTAACTTTTTTTTCCCCATAGACATCAATGGGGTTGCATTATGGAGCTTTGACCCCTCATTTCTGAGTTCACTCCATCCATTCTCAATAAGATACAACCAATTTTATGGGGATGAAAAGGCCGCAGCCTGTTTATTAAATCAACAACACAAGTTAAACTTTATCAACATTATAACCTCTTATCTAACAGTTCACCCAGTGCTTGCTTTTACTCTCCATAAGCCCCCACCCCTTTTCAGGGGCGGGGCGTCCACCATCACTTTCCACTTTCCATTACCGACAGAAGTACCAGCCACTATCTATCAGGCGTAAGCCTCAATAGATCACAGCAAGCACCCCGCCGTAGCTGCGACAACCAATTTATTCCCTATTCCTGGGGAGGGAGGGTGGGAAAACTTCCCCCTTCTGTGCTGCTCACAACTCTGCAACTGTCAATCCTCAGCAGGGGAGGAGTATTTATCTCCTCCTATAATCCTCCACCCCCACAGCGGAGCCTACCAACGCTCCCATAAAGTGGGGGTCAAATAGCCCTTTCTTCCATGTGTCACCGGGCTAAACTTGACCCCCCATTTCTGAGTTCACTCCATCCATTCTCAATAAGACACAACCAATTTTATGGGGATGAAAAGGCCGCAGCCTGTTTATTAAATCAACAACACAAGTTAAACTTTATCAACATTATAACCTCTTATCTAACAGTTCACCCAGTGCTTGCTTTTACTCTCCATAAGCCCCCACCCCTTTTCAGGGGCGGGGCGTCCACCATCACTTTCCACTTTCCATTACCGACAGAAGTACCAGCCACTATCTATCAGGCGTAAGCCTCAATAGATCACAGCAAGCACCCCGCCACCACTCGCATTCAGCGAGTACCGCCACACAGGGCTAAGGCCTTTTCGATCCCCTCCTTAATAGTGAAACTAAATAGGTGCAGTCCAAGTTCGTTCAAATGAACCCCATCCTTTAAATAGAAACACCTGCCTGACTCCCCTTCAAATTCCACATGTCTAAGGCTCACTCCGCCCCGCTTCCTGACATACCCACTGACCGTCCTATTTACCTTCCTTCTGGATGCTTCCAATTTCCTGGTGTCCGCCACACCACCCTGCTCTCAATTTCCGACCACACTAAAATCATATCAGGGAACAAAGATAACAACCAATCTATCCCACTCTTCATTCCCCACAACAGATCTTTCTGAGGCATGCACCCCAAGTCGTTCCCCCCCACATGGATAACCAACACCTGAGGGGGGGCAAACACCCTGGCATACTCAGATACCTTTCCGACCACTTGGGCCCATTTCATACCTCGGACCCCCAACCACCTTATATCCACCTGCTCCCTGGAGAAACCCAACTGCAACCCATTGTCTTTGACAGCTGCCGCTTTCCTCGCCCAAAAAATGTAGGAGTGCCCTAAAATCCAGCAAGACACCGGCCCTGTCAAATGAAGCAAAAGAATCCACTTGTCAATACCCCCCTGGTTGCACCACCAGCTCCTGTCTCACGTACCCATGAAATCTTTCAGACCTCCATCTGCCAATCTTTCTGATCATCCCCCCATCCAAACCTAATGATGCTGCCTCCGTCGCTGCCCCAATTCGAAACGAATGTGAACTAAAGTCTTCCCCTCTCATCCCCATCGCCACTAATGCCTTACGCACCACCGCCACAAACTGATACCTAGATAATGGTGTACCATCACTGTGTAACAAAAGTGGACCCAATGTACTCTTTGATACCTCCAAAAATTCCCAGACCGAACCAACCGGACAGCAACGGCCCCCAATCTCCCGCAGCACTACCATAGCACCTCTCCCTTCCTGGTCCGTCTTGGACCTTCTCACCCAAAGCTCCACCAGCTCCTCCTTCAACACCACATCCTGCCTCACCAAGCCTCCTAAATCCCCCCGGTTTCTCCCCATCAGCTCAGACACCCTAAATGCTCAGAAAAAAGCCAGGACGCATGCCACCCTGAATAACTTTTCCTCGTAACCTGAGGAACAAATACCCCCCAGCCTCCCAACCACCCCTTCTAATATGGCAAATGTTAGCGGACGCCTACCATCTGCCCGCGCCTTCCTCCTACACAGACTCTTAACCGCCATCCGTACCACAAAGATGTTTGTCAAATCCACCTGTCCCAACAGTTTAAACAGAAATGCCAATGCCGCCATCCTCCTCCGTATTTCTGAGGGCGACAGCCCTTCTCTCCCCCAGCATTTTATCCATTCCACCAAAGTTCTCATCTCCTCCTCCATAGTACCCTCCTGATAACCATGCTCTACCCTATTCCTCCACAACTTCCACACTCGGACGTAAGCCCTCCATGTGTTAGGAGCTAAAGCCCCTTGTACCAGACTCAATGTTCCTGGCAGCCAAGCTGCCACAGATCCTCCGGGCACTCCCAGCCTTCCGCATCCACCCCTGGAGCCGCCTCTCAAAATCGATCCCACTGGAACCGGGATAAAGAGTCAGCAATTACATTCAGCCGTCCAGGGACATGCACCGCCCTCCATGATACATTACACCTCAAGCATTCCAACACAAATGCCCGTAGTAAACGGATCACGGCCGGAGAATTTGCTGTCAAACAATTAATCGCCCATACCACTCCCAAATTGTCAGAGTGAAAACAAACCTTTTTGTCCATGAGGTATTCCGGCCAAATTCTCAAAGCCACCACCAATGGGAACAATTCCAGAAATGTGAGATTCCTTGTCAACCCCCATTCCACCCAGACCTCCGGCCAAGCTCCCGCGCACCACTTACCATTCAGGAAAGCCCCAAATCCATGGGCACCCGACGCATCTGTAAATAAACACAATTGGTCATCCGACCAACCGGCCTCCTGGATCAACAAAGCTCCATTAAAGTCTTCTAAAAAGACTTTCCAAATCTTCAAATCCTCCTTCATATCCGACGATATGCGGATGTGAAATTTCGGATTGGAAATTCCAGCTGTCGCCAGCGACAATCTGCGGCAGAACACCCGACCAATGGGTATGATGCGCCCCGCAAAGTTTAATTTACCCAACAGCGATTGCAATTCTTTAAGTAAGACTTTTTTCTTGCTCAGGACCCCATCGATCAACTCCCACAGATCCCGGACTTTGTCCTCCGGGAGCCTGCATTCCATTCTGACCGAATCAATCTCGATCCCAAGAAAACTCAGGACCGTCGCCGGGCCCTCCGATTTGTCCTCCCCAACCGAAATACCAAACTCCTTAGCCACCTCACCAAAAACTGCTACCAGGAGCTCACATATACCGGACCCATCCGGGCCCACAAAGAGGAAATCGTCCAAGTAATGCACTACTGAGACCTTCCCCGACCTCCTTTTCACCACCCACTCCACAAACGAGCTGAACCTTTCAAAATATGAACAGGAAAAAATATGAACAGGAAATTGAACAGCCCATCGGGAGGCAGAGGTCCACATAAAACTGATCCTCAAATTTACACCCCAAGAGGTGATGAGACCTCGGGTGAACGGGCAATAGTCTAAAAGCGGATTCAACATCCGCCTTCGCCAACAGGGCACAATGGCCCGCCTTCCTCACCACCGAGATTGCCTTGTCAAAAGAGGCATACTTCACCGATACCAATTCCGGGTCGATGCCATCATTCACCGATATACCCCGCGGGTAAGATAAATGATGTATCATCTGGAATTGCCCCGGAGCCTTCTTAGGCACCACCCCCAAAGGAGACACCCTTAGTCCCGGGATAGGAGGTAGCCTGAATGGGCCCGCCATCCTTCCCAATTTGACTTCTTTCCCCAACTTCTCCCTCAACACCTCTGGAAATTCCCTTGCCGATTTTAAGTTCCCCGTGAAGGACGACCCCTCTTGCTCCTTAAAAGGAATCAAAAATCTTTAACTAAACCCCGTTAAGAGCAATTCCGCGTCCCCCGCGTGTCCCCGCTCATTGGCGTACGCCTCGAGCCAAGGAACCATCTTTTTTACTATCACCGGCATCCGTGCCCGGTATACCCACTTCCCCTGGCCTGCCACCCATTCTGCCCTTCCGGAAACATTTTGCCCCGGAATGGATCCCTCCACACACCGAACACTCGTGTTTGTATTTATACGACGCTCCAAACTTACATTGCCCTTCGTTAAACTGGAAGCACAGCCCTTTACGGATAGCTGCTCCAGTTCCTGTGCTGGCTCCAGTGATGCTCCCTGTCTGTCCGGGGCTCTGAAAGGAACGAGCCCCCCGCAGTGGTGTCATCATTTCTAACCATATCCCCATATCCCTATCGTCCCAACGAATTTCCAGACGAACCGCCATTCGCTGCCTGAACCCCTCATCATACCTCCACCAGGCCATACCCCCATAGGTCCCAAAGGCACTAGCTATTTCTTCATAATAGCAAAAAAGGGAAGCCCCCTGCTCGGGGAACTTTTCACAGAACACACAAGGCCCGAGACCAATTCGCAAATGTCTTGGGCAACTTCCTCCACCTTTTCTTCCTTTCCTCCTCCTCCTTTTTCCCCTTTTCCTTCTCATCCTCCTTCACCTCTAACACGTGCTCCAAGGGCAACAGGGAGAATATCTCCACAAACTTCCTCTTCCCTATCTTATCCCTCAATTCGGCCTTTAAATGGATACCCAACGGACCCACCGAGCATAAACAAGGCCTCCTAAGTGCCCCTTCCAGAACTCTAACCACCTCCTTACTCGCAGCCGGTGACTCACCTGCTACCGCGACCCCACTATTCTGTGCAACTACAACCAGTGCTACTACCCCATGCGTCCCCCCTGCCACTACCGACGCTACTGTACCCTGCGTCCCCATACCAGGGGTCACCCATGCCGCCGCAACCGGAACTCCCCCACCGCTAGGCTTCTCTAGTGCCGCCAACAACCCCTTCAAACCTGCTATTATCATGCCTCTCTCTCCAATCTCCACCACATTCACTACTGGCGCACCCCCAGCCGTACCCTCACCTGTAGGCTGCTGCACCGTCACTGGAATTTGTGTCGACTCCGTCCCTTGCTCTCTCCTCTGCTCTCTCATTTTGCTCTCGGGGCCTCTGTTGATGTCCAATCTCCTTCGTACGTCGTCTCGTCTGGCAGGATAGCGCCCCCTGCCGTGCCTGCTCTTGTCCCGCTCTCTTTCCCCCCGCACTCGGGGTGGCGACCCAGGCCTACCTCCTCCCTGAGGCCGCCGTATCGGTGATCTTGACCTCCGGCGACCGCCGGAACCTCCTGCCCTGACAGCGGGCGATGAGCCCCTCTCCCTCCTACCTGCACCTACAGACTGTGAAGAAGACATAGTCAATACATCCCTCTCCCCCCCTTCTGCCCCCCGGCCTCCTTCCCCTTGCCCCACCCCTACTGCACTCCATTGTGGAGACAACATCTGAAGAAGCTGCACCAGGGTAGACATACCCCCTACCTGGCCAACCGTAGCTGAACCCGACGACGTCCCCTCCAAAGGGTCCTCATCTTCAAAATTCCCACTGGCCTCCAACTCCAGTGGTGGATCCGTGATATCTTCCTGCCGCTCACTATTGCCACTCCTCCTGGCTCCTGTAGCCTCCACACCCCTTCTGTTCGCCCCAGAATTCCCTGAAACCAGAAGAAAATTTAATCACCCTACATCCTACCCTGCCCCTACCAAAAAACCCCACTATCCCTTATCCTTCCTCCCCCCCCTTCCTACCCCCCCTTAGCTGCCCAGCAGGCATACCTCCCAACCCGCTTAAGCTGCACCCCCACGCCCTCCCTTTCAGAAACCCCTTCTGACAGAAATATCTCACTGCTCCTGTTTCCCTACTCCTACCCTTATATTAATCCCTCACCGCTTCCACTCCCCCTCTTTTTTTTTTTTTTTTAAATAAAGCCCACCCTTCAGTAACCGTCTAAGGTCCACTACACCTCCCAATTCCTTCCAACCCTCTGTCCTTCTCGATTGGCCACCCCTTCTGATCAACCTACCCTAAAAAACAACCAATCCTTGTCCCTCCCCCGTGCCCGTGACCCGCAACCTCCCCATCCCTACCTGACAACTACTACCCCCCACTCCCTCCCCCCTTATACCCCTCCTCCGATCACCCTATCCCAGAGACCCCCCTTCTAGTACCTTACCCTCCTGACCACACCTAGAGCCTAATCCCCCACATTCCGCCCCCTGACCCGCCTCAAATACAGTTCCCCTTCCCCTCATTTACCCCTATGGTCCCTCACCACAAACCTCATTCCCACTCCAGGCCCCTCCCCGCCCCTCAACCACCTGCCTCAAGCTCCCAGGGATCGCACCCCCCCCCACTAACTCCCCTTACAGGCCCAAAAAACCTCCTCCCTTCAACCGTCCCCATTAAGACCCCTGCTCCCCCACCCCCTCTGACCCGTCCACCTACACTCAAAACTCCTGAATCCCCCACCAACTGGACCTATATCCCAGTTCTCCTCCCAAACCCCCCAATGAACCCCTTCAGAGCCTCATGCACTACGTATCCTCCTACCCTAAATCAAAACCACAAAGCAACCCATACACTCCGCTACCCCTATGCTGTCTCAACCTTATCCCGGCTCCCATGCCACTTACCCCAATATCCCACTCTCACCATCGTCCACCCCACCCCCACTAACCACCTTACACCTAGTCGCTACCACCCATCAAAACCCTCTACTAAGTATCCCATGCTTTCCCGGTCCCTCCAAGACACCCGGAGCCCCTTCGAGCCTTATTCCGGCTCCATCTTTTCCTCCTGACCCTGCCCGCATCCATCTTACCATCCCATGCACTCCCACATGCCGCCCTATTCCCTATTAAACCCAAGCTTTTGATGCACATTCCCCCCGAGGTCCCCCTGCAGCCCGTATCTGCGATAGCACAGCTGTCCTTACCTTCCTCCACTCCGCCGGTCCCGCTCCTCAAGGATCTCCGTCTGCTTCTTCCAGCGCCCGGTTCCTCCTGACGCCATCCGACGATGACGTCAGCCACTGGCACTGTGCTAGGCCGCGACTCGGCCCCACCTCCTCCTCGACGACCTCTCCCGCCATCCGACCTCACCGCTGCATCCGCTGCCCGCCCAGGCCCCGCGCTCCCTCTTCTGGACCTGGCGGCGTCGATCTCCGGACTCAGGCGCTCTGGTGGCCGCGACCTCCTGGCTGGCCGTCCTCTGGTCCGGCTCCTCGCCGACTCCTCAACCGGAACACCAACTGCCGCCGCACCTCCGCTCAGCCGCTCCCGGATCCAGTCTTCGCCGTTCTGCCTGGCGACCGCCAGCAACTCCGACAGCAGGGCTTCCATCCGACTCCAGGTAAGTTACCACAGGTGAGTAGAAACAAAAACTTTCCCCTTCCGTGCTGCTCACAACTCTGCAACTGTCAATCCTCAGCAGGGGAGTAGTATTTATCTCCTCCTATCCAGTGACGTGCAGTGAGGTGAGAGGCAGGTGAGGCACTGGCTAGGATATGCCATCATTCTTTAGATATCCTTTGTTGAAGAAATAACAATGTACATGGGTGAGCCTACCACATCAGGTATCTATTGTGCAGCCACCAATCAGCAGCTACTGAGCATAGTTAGATATGATTTTCAACAAAGGATATCAAGAGAATGAAGGAAATTAGATATTAATGTAAATTGGACAGAGGGGGTGGGAGAGAGAGATAGAGAGACAGAGGGGAGAAAGAGACACAAAGAGAGACAGAGAAAGAGACCATGGGGGAGAATGAGACATGTAAGGAGAGAGACAGAGGGGATGGCAGAGACAGGGAGAGAGAGATGGATAGAGAGAGACAGAGGGAGAGAAATGGAGACACAGAGGGGAGAGAGAGAGAGAGAGAGAGAGAGAGAGAGACAGAGGGGGAGGGAGAAAGGGAGAGACAGAGGGGGAGGGAGGGAGGGAGAGAGAGAGAGAGAGAGAGACAGAGGGGAGAGAGAGAGACAGAGGGGAGAGAGAGAGACACACAGATGGAAGAGAGACAGAGGGAAGAGAGAGAGACAGAGGGGAGAGGGAGAGAGAGAGAGAGAGAGAGAGGGGGGGGGGAGAGAGAGAGAGAGGGGGAGAAAGAGAGAGACAGAAGGGATAGAGAGAGAGAGACAGAGGGGATAGAGAGAGAGCCAGAGGGGATAGAGAGAGAGACAGAGGGGATAGAGAGGGAGAGGGAGATGGATAGAGAGACAGAGGGAGAGGGATAAAGAGGGAGAGGGATAGAGAGACAGAGGGAGAGGGATAGAGAGACAGAGGGAGAGGGATAGAGAGACAGAGGGGGAGGGATAGGAGACAGAGGGAGAGGGATAGAGAGACAGAGGGAGAGGGATAGGAGACAGAGGGGGAGGGAGAAAGGGAGAGACAAGGGGGGGAGAGAGACAGAGGGGATAAAGAGAGACAGAGGGAGAGGGATAAAGAGACAGAGGGGGAGGGATAGGAGACAGAGGGGGAGGGATAGAGAGAGAGAGACAAAGGGGAGAGAGAGACTGAGAGAGGGGAGAGAGAAAGAGAGACACAGGCAGAGGGGAGAGAGAGAGACAGAGGGGAGAGAGAGAGAGAGAGAGAGAGAGAGAGACAGAGGGGAGAGAGAGAGATAGAGGAGAGAGAGAGAGAGACAGAGGGGAGAAAGAGATACAGAGGGGAGAGAGAGAGACAGAGGGGAGAGAGAGAGGGGCAGAGGGGAGAGAGAGAGAGACAGAGGGTAGAGAGAGAGAGAGAGACAGAGGGGAGAGAGAGAGACAGAGGGGAGAGAGAGAGAGACAGAGGGGGGAGAGAGAGACAGAGGGGGAGGGATAGGAGACAGAGGGGGATGGAGAAAGAGAGAGATAAGGGGGGAGAGAGACAGAGGGGATAAAGAGAGACAGAGGGAGAGGGATAAAGAGACAGAGGGGGAGGGATAGGAGACAGAGGGGGAGGGATAGAGAGAGAGAGAGAGACAGAGGGGAGAGAGAGACAGAAAGAGGGGAGAGAGAAAGAGAGACACAGACAGAGGGAAGAGAGAGAGACAGAGGGGAGGGAGAGAGAGAGAGGGAGACAGAGGGGAGAGAGAGAGATAGAGGGGAGAGAGAGAGACAGAGGGGAGAGAGAGAGAGACAGAGGGGAGAGAGAGAGAGGCAGAGGGGAGAGAGAGAGAGAGAGAGAGAGAGGGGAGAGAGAGACAGAGGGGAGAGAGAGACAGAGGGGAGAAAGAGACAGAGGGGAGAGAGAGACAGAGGGGAGAGAGAGACAGAGGGGAGAGAGAGACAGAGGGGAGAGAGAGAGACAGAGGGGAGAGAGAGACAGAGGGGAGAGAGAGAGACAGAGGGGAGAGAGAGAGACAGAGGGGAGAGAGAGACAGAGGGGAGAGAGAGAGACAGAGGGGGGAGAGAGAGAGACAGAGGGGAGAGAGAGAGAGACAGAGGGGAGGGAGAGAGACAGAGGGGAGGGAGAGAGACAGAGGGAGAGGGATAGGAGACAGAGGGGGAGGGAGAAAGGGAGAGACAAGGGGGGAGAGAGACAGAGGGGATAAAGAGAGGGAGAGGGATAAAGAGACAGAGGGGGAGGGATAGGAGACAGAGGGGGGATAGATAGAGAGAGACAGAGGGAGAGAGAGACAGAGAGAGGGGAGAGAGAAAGAGAGACACAGACAGAGGGGAGAGAGAGAGACAGAGGGGAGGGAGAGAGAGAGAGAGAGAGAGAGAGAGAGAGAGGGGAGAGAGAGAGACAGAGGGGAGAGAGAGAGGGGAGAGAGACAGAGGGGAGAGAGAGAGACAGAGGGGAGGGAGAGAGACAGAGGGGAGGGAGAGAAACAGAGGGGAGAGAGAGAGACAGAGGGGAGAGAGAGAGAGACAGAGGGGGAGGGATAGGAGACAGAGGGAGAGGGATAGAGAGGGAGAGGGATAGGAGACAGAGGGGGAGGGAGAAAGGGAGAGACAAGGGGGAGAGAGACAGAGGGGATAAAGAGAGACAGAGGGAGAGGGATAAAGAGACAGAGGGGGAGGGATAGGAGACAGAGGGGGAGGGATAGAGAGAGAGAGACAGAGGGAGAGAGAGACAGAGAGAGGGGAGAGAGAAAGAGAGACACAGACAGAGGGGAGAGAGAGAGGCAGAGGGGAGGGAGAGAGACAGAGGGGAGAGAGAGAGACAGAGGGAGAGAGAGACAGAGAGAGGGGAGAGAGAAAGAGAGACACAGACAGAGGGGAGAGAGAGAGACAGAGGGGAGGGAGAGAGACAGAGGGGAGAGAGAGAGACAGAGGGGAGAGAGACAGAGGGAAGAAAGAAAGACAGAGGGGAGAGAGACAGACAGAGGGGGAGAGAGAGAGACAGACAGAGGGGGAGAGAGAGAGACAGACAGAGGGGAGAGAGACAGACAGAGGGGAGAGAGACAGACAGAGGGGAGAGAGAGAGAGAGAGAGAGAGAGAGGGTAGACAGAGGGGAGAGAGAGAGAGAGAGACAGAGGGGAGACAGAGGGGAGAGAGAGAGACAGAGAGAGGGGAGAGAGACAGACAGAGGGGAGAGAGACAGACAGAGGGGAGACAGAGGGGAGAGAGAGACAGAGGGGAGAGAGAGAGACAGAGGGGAGAGAGAGAGACAGAGGGGAGAGAGAGAGAGGAGAGAGAGAGAGGGGAGAGAGAGAGAGGAGAGAGAGAGGGGGGAGACAGAGAGGGGAGAGAGAGAGAGGAGAGAGAGAGGAGAGAGACAGAGGATAGAGAGAGAGAGACAGAGGGGAGAGAGAGAGGGAGAGAGAGAGATAGAGAGACAGAGGGAGGAGGGGGGATAGAGACAGGGAGGAGGGGGGATAGAGTCAGGGAGGAGGGGGGATAGAGACAGGGGAGGGGGGGGAGACACAGGGGAGGGGGGGCACAGGGGAGAGGGGAGAGACACAGGGGAGGGGGGGCACAGGGGAGGGGGGGTACAGGGGAAGGGGGGAGAGACACAGGGGAAGGGGGGAGAGACACAGGGGAAGGGGGGGAGAGACACAGGGGAGGGGGGAGAGACACAGGAGAGGGGGGAGAGACACAGGAGAGGGGGGAGAGACACAGGGGAGGGGGGGGAGATACACAGGGGAGGGGGGGAGAGACACAGGTGAGGGGGGGAGAGACACAGGGGAGGGGGGGAGAGACACAGGGGGGAGACACAGGGGGAGAGCACAGGGGAGGGGGGGAGACACTGACAGTATTGTTGTTATGACAGTATGACATAATGATTATGTTACACATCCATGATCTAACATCAGTGACAGACTGTGACTGTGTGACACTCACAGTCTCACAGTCACAGACAACAGTGAGCTGTGAGACTCAAGTCAAAGAAGTTGTGTTCCACATGGCAGCTGCACTGCAGCTCTGAGCTCTCAGTCTCTCACTGACGCCGTCACGCCGGTAATGACCTTAATGAGCCTCAGCTCACACAGACGCTCCGAAAAACACCTCCGTCCATGACCATCCTCCTTCTGAGACAGACAGTGCGTGGCAGGCAGCGGCTGCAGAGTCCATCCATCGAGAGTCGGACCTCTCTCACTGCCCTCTTCAAAGTAACTGACCTGACGAGTCCGACGTGTTTTGACAGTGTGACTGTCACTTCATTGATTCACTCACTCTCTGGGGCAGCGGGGGCCTAGTGGCCAGTTGGTTCAAAGTTAAACTTAGCATCTCTCCCGCGCCACCTGATCTCCCTACCTCCCACCCGCCGCAACAACAACAACAGCCCCACCCACTGACTAGTAGCTAGTCACTCACTGTCAGACTGGGTGGGAGGGACTGCGCGGTGTGCGCTGATTGGCTGAGGCAGGGCAGGCAGGGCTGAGAGGGCTCCCGAGGCTGCCATGGACCCACCTCTATTGGGAGCGGTATGGGCCGCAAAGAGGAGACATTAAATGTGTTAGTCACCACTAACAGACAGAGGGGGAGGGAGAAAGGGAGAGACAAGGGGGGGAGAGAGACAGAGTGGATAAAGAGAGACAGAGGGAGAGGGATAAAGAGACAGAGGGGGAGGGATAGGAGACAGAGGGGGAGGGATAGAGAGAGAGAGACAGAGGGGAGAGAGAGACTGAGAGAGGGGAGAGAGAAAGAGAGACACAGACAGAGGGGAGAGAGAGAGACAGAGGGGAGAGAGAGAGAGAGAGAGAGAGAGAGAGAGACAGAGGGGAGAGAGAGAGATAGAGGGGAGAGAGAGAGAGACAGAGGGGAGAAAGAGATACAGAGGGGAGAGAGAGAGACAGAGGGGAGAGAGAGAGGGGCAGAGGGGAGAGAGAGAGAGAGACAGAGGGTAGAGAGAGAGAGAGAGAGAGACAGAGGGGAGAGAGAGAGACAGAGGGGAGAGAGAGAGAGACAGAGGGGGGAGAGAGAGACAGAGGGGGAGGGATAGGAGACAGAGGGGGATGGAGAAAGAGAGAGATAAGGGGGGAGAGAGACAGAGGGGATAAAGAGAGACAGAGGAAGAGGGAGAAAGAGACAGAGGGGGAGGGATAGGAGACAGAGGGGGAGGGATAGAGAGAGAGAGAGAGACAGAGGGGAGAGAGAGACAGAGAGAGGGGAGAGAGAAGGAGAGACACAGACAGAGGGAAGAGAGAGAGACAGAGGGGAGGGAGAGAGAGAGAGGGAGACAGAGGGGAGAGAGAGAGATAGAGGGGAGAGAGAGAGAGACAGAGGGGAGAGAGAGAGAGACAGAGGGGAGAGAGAGAGAGGCAGAGGGGAGAGAGAGAGAGAGAGAGAGAGAGAGAGACAGAGGGGAGAGAGAGACAGAGGGGAGAGAGAGACAGAGGGGAGAAAGAGACAGAGGGGAGAGAGAGACAGAGGGGAGAGAGAGACAGAGGGGAGAGAGAGAGAGACAGAGGGGAGAGAGAGACAGAGGGGAGAGAGAGAGACAGAGGGGAGAGAGAGAGACAGAGGGGAGAGAGAGACAGAGGGGAGAGAGAGAGACAGAGGGGGGAGAGAGAGAGACAGAGGGGAGAGAGAGAGAGACAGAGGGGAGGGAGAGAGACAGAGGGGAGGGAGAGAGACAGAGGGAGAGGGATAGGAGACAGAGGGGGAGGGAGAAAGGGAGAGACAAGGGGGGAGAGAGACAGAGGGGATAAAGAGAGGGAGAGGGATAAAGAGACAGAGGGGGAGGGATAGGAGACAGAGGGGGGATAGATAGAGAGAGACAGAGGGAGAGAGAGACAGAGAGAGGGGAGAGAGAAAGAGAGACACAGACAGAGGGGAGAGAGAGAGACAGAGGGGAGGGAGAGAGAGAGAGAGAGAGAGAGAGAGAGAGAGAGAGAGAGAGAGAGAGAGAGACAGAGGGGAGAGAGAGAGGGGAGAGAGACAGAGGGGAGAGAGAGAGACAGAGGGGAGGGAGAGAGACAGAGGGGAGGGAGAGAGACAGAGGGGAGGGAGAGAAACAGAGGGGAGAGAGAGAGACAGAGGGGAGAGAGAGAGAGACAGAGGGGGAGGGATAGGAGACAGAGGGAGAGGGATAGAGAGGGAGAGGGATAGGAGACAGAGGGGGAGGGAGAAAGGGAGAGACAAGGGGGAGAGAGACAGAGGGGATAAAGAGAGACAGAGGGAGAGGGATAAAGAGACAGAGGGGGAGGGATAGGAGACAGAGGGGGAGGGATAGAGAGAGAGAGACAGAGGGAGAGAGAGACCGAGAGAGGGGAGAGAGAAAGAGAGACACAGACAGAGGGGAGAGAGAGAGACAGAGGGGAGGGAGAGAGACAGAGGGGAGAGAGAGAGACAGAGGGGAGAGAGACAGAGGGAAGAGAGAAAGACAGAGGGGAGAGAGACAGACAGAGGGGGAGAGAGAGAGACAGACAGAGGGGGAGAGAGACAGACAGAGGGGAGAGAGACAGACAGAGGGGAGAGAGACAGAGGGAAGAGAGAAAGACAGAGGGGAGAGAGACAGACAGAGGGGGAGAGAGAGAGACAGACAGAGGGGAGAGAGACAGACAGAGGGGAGAGAGACAGACAGAGGGGAGAGAGAGAGAGGGGAGACAGAGGGGAGAGAGAGAGAGAGACAGAGGGGAGACAGAGGGGAGAGAGAGAGACAGAGAGAGGGGAGAGAGACAGACAGAGGGGAGAGAGACAGACAGAGGGGAGACAGAGGGGAGAGAGAGACAGAGGGGAGAGAGAGAGACAGAGGGGAGAGAGAGAGACAGAGGGGAGAGAGAGAGAGGAGAGAGAGAGAGGGGAGAGGAGAGAGAGAGAGGGGAGACAGAGGGGAGAGAGAGAGAGGAGAGAGAGAGGAGAGAGAGAGGAGAGAGACAGAGGAGAGAGAGAGAGAGACAGAGGGGAGAGAGATAGGGAGAGAGAGAGATAGAGAGACAGAGGGAGGAGGGGGGATAGAGACAGGGAGGAGGGGGGATAGAGTCAGGGAGGAGGGGGGATAGAGACAGGGGAGGGGGGGAGACACAGGGGAGGGGGGGCACAGGGGAGAGGGGAGAGACACAGGGGAGGGGGGGCACAGGGGAGGGGGGGGTACAGGGGAAGGGGGGAAAGACACAGGGGAAGGGGGGGAGAGACACAGGGGAAGGGGGGGAGAGACACAGGGGAGGGGGGAGAGACACAGGAGAGGGGGGGAGAGACACAGGAGAGGGGGGAGAGACACAGGGGAGGGGGGGGAGATACACAGGGGAGGGGGGGGAGAGACACAGGTGAGGAGGGGAGAGACACAGGGGAGGGGGGGAGAGACACAGGGGGGAGACACAGGGGGAGAGCACAGGGGAGGGGGGGAGACACTTACAGTATTGTTGTTATGACAGTATGACATAATGATTATGTTACACATCCATGATCTAACATCAGTGACAGACTGTGACTGTGTGACACTCACAGTCTCACAGTCACAGACAACAGTGAGCTGTGAGACTCAAGTCAAAGAAGTTGTGTTCCACATGGCAGCTGCACTGCTGCAGCTCTGAGCTCTCAGTCTCTCACTGACGCCGTCACGCCGGTAATGACCTTAATGAGCCTCAGCTCACACAGACGCTCCGAAAAACACCTCCGTCCATGACCATCCTCCTTCTGAGACAGACAGTGCGTGGCAGGCAGCGGCTGCAGAGTCCATCCATCGAGAGTCGGACCTCTCTCACCGCCCTCTTCAAAGTAACTGACCTGACGAGTCCGACATGTTTTGACAGTGTGACTGTCACTTCATTGATTCACTCACTCTCTGGGGCAGCGGGGGCCTAGTGGCCAGTTGGTTCAAAGTTAAACTTAGCATCTCTCCCGCGCCGCCTGATCTCCCTACCTCCCACCCGCCGCAACAACAACAACAGCCCCACCCACTGACTAGTAGCTAGTCACTCACTGTCAGACTGGGTGGGAGGGACTGCGCGGCGTGCGCTGATTGGCTGAGGCAGGGCAGGCAGGGCTGAGAGGGCTCCCGAGGCTGCCATGGACCCGCCTCTATTGGGAGCGGTATGGGCCGCAAAGAGGAGACATTAAATGTGTTAGTCACCACTGGGTGGCAGTCTCCTGCGGCCCATACAAACAAATACAATCATATTGCGCAATGGAAGGGAACACAGTCTCTACCTACTTGCGCAATATGATTGTATTTGTTGAGAATACAACCCGACTGTCACACCAATAAATAAAATTAAAAAAAAGATATCTGAGTGGGTGGCAGGGGGGGTGGGGGGCTCAATAATTAATACAAAATTTTTTTTTTATAAAAAATAAAAAATTGTAATTTTTTTTTTATTATTAAAAATGTATGGTGTAATTACACACATAGGACAGGTTGCCTCACCTGCCTCCTATGACAGCACGTCACTGCTCCTATCATCCTCCACCCCCACAGCGGAGCCTACCAACGCTCCCATAAAGTGGGGGTCAAATAGCCCTTTCTTCCATGTGTCACCGGGCTAAACTTTCATTCCGCAAATGCAGGTTATTTTCTAACACTTTCTCCCCATTGATGTCTAAGGGAAAAGTATGCACGAGCATGAGCATTTTGTGCGAAATGGAGCTCATCGTAACCATATCGCTCGCACAAGGCGGCTTTTTCAAAACTCGTAATGGCAGCACTATGGAGGTTTAAATAACTTTTGTTGCCTCATTTCAAAACCCTCTATAGTACAAAACTTGTAATCTAGGTGATTGAGAGATGTTGTGTTATATGGGGAGGTAGGTGTCAACAGATAAGGAGGGAGTCATGAGGAATCGGGAGTGGAAAAAAGGGCGAAGTGTGAGAAAGTGACACTAGTTTTGCCATTATTTAAAAAATGTTTTTATGTTTCTGTATCTGTCTTTACCCAACAGAATAAATAAACGATTTTAATCTAATTGCTAGAAAAAATATAGCATATATTGCCGTATCCGAAAACCGGATTGGTGTTAAAGGGACAGTAAACGTCTTTAGATTGCAATATTTAAATTGTTTATTTTTTATAGTAAAACAACTTTATTATATAAATTCATAATTTATTTTACCTTATTTTCCTGTGAGTTTACGAGTGCTAGAAACTGAAAGTGCACATGGCAGACTTCACAGGCCTAACCCTTCCAGATACATTCCTCTAATCAGCTTCAGCAGAGATTATATGATTGCATTATTATTATTATTATTATTATTATTATTATTAATATTAATAATGATATTATTATTAATCAATAATAATGTATAATAGTTACATTTTCAATTAAGATGGTGTTTGTTTATTTATTTATTTATTTATTTAACTTTGGAGTGTAGTATCAGTCTTAAAACACCACAATTAGCACATTAAATCCAAATATTTCAGGATTTAGATAGAGCATACATATATAAACAACTTTTCAATTTACTTCTATTATCAATTTTGCACCATTTTCTCTGCATCCTTGCTAAAGAAGCAGCAATGCACTACTGGGAACTAGCTGAACACATTGGTTAGCCAATCACAAGAGGCATACATGTGCACCCACCAATTAGTAGCTATCTCCCAGCTTCTGAGCCTATCTATATATGATTTTCAACAAAGGATACCAAGAAAACAAAGCAAAATAGGTAAAATAATTACATTGGAAAGATGTTTAAATTTGTGTTGTCTGTCTGTCTATCATGAAAGAAAAAAAATTGGGTTTCAAGTCCCTTTAAGTTTATGGTGCTCTTTTTGGAATTTTGAGGTATTATATTTATGAACTGGACTGTGGCATTCTGATGAAAATGTTTTCAAACTGATTATATTCATTAGCATATTATGTGCCTGTTATATTCTCATCATTTGTTATCTCTGCCATGTATTTGTAAATGGACAGAGCGCTTTCCTAGTGCAATGATAGTGAAGGTTCAATTTCTTTCCATTGTTAGTTGTTTCGGAACTACTGGTGTAGTAGAAATGGGTATGGCTTTCGGGGTAGGTTTTTGCTGGAGCAAAGTTGCAAAATGTACCATGAATACTTGATGAAACCCTGTATTCAGCTTCATTTTTGACCATGATGGACAAATGTGAAGCGTTAGTGTGTAGAAACTGAAAATACTGTTTTATTGGTTTCTTAATACAAGCAATGCACAATTATTATTATTATTACTTTTGCAATTACTGAATACATGATGATTGCAGTATAAAGTACAATACAGTTAGACCTGGCAATGGACCCTTGCTCCGAAGAGCTTACAATCTATTTTGTCTTCGAAATACACAAAAAAATATATTCATATAAAAACATAAGGCTAGATTACAAGTGGTGTTTTATTTAGCACTTTCACTCAAGTGCTAGAAGTAAGATTTTTGTACTCGTCGGATAGCGTGAGTATTATAAGTTCAAATTAAAAGGTTTGCATGTCAGCGAAACCCAACGCTATTAAATATAAAATATAAAAATTTTTAATAATAATAATTAAAAATTTAAAATTATTATACATACTGTATAAATGTATTTATATTCTATGGATTTTTTTTATTTTTTTTTACAGTATCTATACTATAATTGCGTTTGTAACGCGTCCGTCGATGTTGGCAGTTTCACAAAGGAATGTTGGCAGCGCAAGGCAGCCAAAAGAATGTTGGCTGCGCGCACAATCAAAAGAAGATTCTGAAAATGGAAATTTTAGAAATCCACTGGGATGCAGTGAAGGCAAACAGAGCATTTAAAAAAAAAATAAATAAATAACTGCCCGCAATAAGTTTTTTTAAAAAAAAAAATAACCTCCTGCAATAAGTATTAAAAAAAAAAAACTAACCAACTACCTAATAAAATTATTAACCCCTAAATCCACCAACCCCAACATCGCAAACTACTTAATACATCTACTAACCCCTAAACTGTCATTAACCCACATAGCTAATTAACCTAATAAATCTATTAACCCCTAAACCACCATTAACCCACATCGCAATTAACATAATAAATATATTAACCCCTAAACTGCCAAACCCCACAACACAAATAACTAATTACTAAGCCCCCTAACCTAACACCCCCTAAATTAACCCTATTACATAAATTAAAATAATCCTAAATTACAATTACAATAAAAAAACTAACTTTACTTTAAAAATAAAGAAAACTAAGTTTAAACTAATCTAAAATGACAGAAAATAAAAAAGTCTAAAATTACAGAAATTAAAAAAAAAGTCTAACATTACACAAAATAATTCCTATGAAAATATAAAAGCCTCCCAAAAAAAACCAAAACCTAATTTAAGAATAAACTAGAGACGTAACTAGAAATCAAAACTAATTTAAAAATAAACTAGAGACGTAACTAGAAATCACAGGGCCCAGGTGCAAGAATCTAATAAGGACCCCCCGAAAAAAAGGTAAATTTGATACATATTTTTTTTAACATTTAACACAGATGGCTGGCCTGACCCCCTCTGGAGTGCTGCTAGAATGTACTAAATTATTTATAAACAGATAATTTACCTTTATTTTGACATTTGAAATGGCTGGTTTTGTCTTCTGTATTCCCACATATACTGCAGTACTGGCTATGGAAAAAGCTATGGAAAGAAGAAAGTGTAGAAGAAATCATACTCCCAGTAGGAGGTAGGACAGGAGGTACTAGAATATTTATTTTCTATGGTTCTCTCTAGATATTTCTGTCACTGTGTATATAGTGAGAGCTGAGATAAGATTGAACATGTATATAAAAAGCGATACAATAATGCACTTACTCTGGTGAGCTGAGGAGATTGTGAGGTAAAATATCTTCCTTTTTTACATAGAGATTCTCAGGTGATCTTTTCCTGTCAGCTTTTTACAGTTATACTGCATCAGTTTCAAGTGATTTAGCATATGAGTATTATGTCCCTTTAAATATGCCTATCAAACACTTCCTCACAAGCAAGGATGTCAAATGTGACCTTAGCATTTATACCTATCATTTTTTAAAGGGACAGGAAACACCTTGTAATTACAAGACACATTTTTAATGTAGATATAGAATAACATATCAGCCAAGTTTAATGTTTTAAAACAAAGTCAGCAGGTACATTTCAAGGTCTGGGAGTTAGAAACTGCTCTATTTCAGAGCCAAATTAAAAGAAAAGGGGGCAAAATAAATAATGAAAATATAATACAAAGTTGTTTCATTATACATAACTAAACATTTTATATAAAAAATTATTAAGTGTTTACTGTCCCTTTAATGCTGATAATAGTACAAGTAATAAAACATTTTCTTTCTAAATATATTTGTGCTTTTAAAATAATGTTCAACATTTTTTGAAATAAAATGTAGTCTAATGTAGTATATACAGATGATTTAAAAGTCTTAGGCCACAATGTTCAAAACATTGTCAGAATGTTAAAAAAGGGTTGTGTCCGAGCAAAGCCGGCAGGCGGCGATGTCTCTCCCATAGAAGTCAATGGGAGCATGACGTCACCGCACACATCATCAACATCATCAGCATTTTACTGCAGAGGGAGGGGGGCCCTATTGGAAGTGTGCTTACCCGGCACAGACAGTAGACTCACTGAAAATTAGTTTCAGTGTAGGCACACTTTAAATATTGCCGTGGGGACCTAAGTTTTACTACAACTACACTAACTAGTTCAGGCTATGTTTGTCTCAGCAGCTGATAGCTGGTGAGACAAACAGGGCCACTTCCACCCTCGCAACATGCACTTCGCTGCTTTGACCATATCAATCTTATGTCAATGTATCCAAAGCACAGTGCAGGTTACTCCCACTAGCATGCCTTGCTAATTCCCCCTGAATGCCTATTTCTATGTCACGCCTAAGCTACACTCCCCCTGCTCTGCCTCACTACCAGCCACTGACTGCCTACACCTACATCACAGCTAACCTACACTCCCTCTGCAGCACCCAGCTAACTCCCCCTGACCACCTACACTTATGTCATGCCTAACTTTAACATCCCGAAAGTCCCAGCTAAGTCCCTAATACCGCCTACACCTACATCATGTATAAACAACACTTCCCCTATAACGTCCATCTAACTGCCTACTGTCAAAAAATAACTAAGTATAAGAAACTATACTATACAGTGGGTATTAAAAAGCATTACCCCCCTTGAAAATAATCACATTTTGTTGCTTTGCAGCCTGAAATAAAGACAGACACAGTTTTTGTTTATCCAGTTGTAATTACTCAGTGCAACTTATAACATCCAAGTGAATGATATAACACCAACATGTCAGGCAAAAGTAAAGACAATACAAAAACAGAATCACTGAGTTGCAAAAAGGATCACCCCTCCTAAATTACTTGTAAACTCAATCAGGTGTAGCTAATCACCTTCTCAATGGCACACACAAAGCCATTTGACCTTCAACTGTAATCAGCTGTGGGCATATTGATCAGCTCAGCATGAAAATAGCTTACCTAGAGCATCACAGTCCCTGGTAGTGCAACTGAAGCAAGCAATCAACTACGGGTGGCAAGGCAATGTCAAAAGATCTCCAGGACAATGTTGTGGACAGGCTCAAGTCAGGAGATGGATACAAGAAAATATCAAAGGCTTTATCAATGCCTAGAAGCACAGTGATGTATATTATTAAGAACTGGAAGGTATTTGGTACAACACAGACCCTCACTGGATCAGGATGTCGCTCAAAACTGGATGAAAGAGCCAGGAGAAATCTGGTCAGAGAGGCTACCCATAGGCGAACAGCAACTCTAAAGCAGTTGCAGGAATTTATGACAAGGAGTGGTCATTGTGTGCATGTGACAACAATATCACAAATTCTCAACAAATGTGGCTTGTATGGGAGGGTTACAAGAAAAAAGCCACTCCTCAAGAAAGGCCACATGCAGTCATGACTGAGATTTGCCATAAAACACCTAGGAGATTCTGAGGCCACATGGAAAAAGGTGTTATGGTCATATGAGACTAAAATTGAATTATTTGGCATCAACACCAAATGATATGTATGGAGGAAATCTAATACAGCTCACCATCCAAATAACACCATACCTACAGTAAAGCATGGAGGTTGTAATATCCTGTTATGGGGGTGTTTATCTGCAGCAGGCACTGGAGCACTTGTCAGGATAGAAGGAATAATGTTACAATAAATATACCGAATATCACAAAGAAAAAAATGTGAAATAAATGTGATAACAAAAATCATAAAAGGAAAACCAAATAAAGTTCTGAATCAAGGATATGTCTGTGTCCTCTGGATGAGTTTTTCAGCTTGTTAGCATTCCTCAGTGAGATCCCATAAAAAAGGAAACAGAAAATTGCAACATAGTGTGAATCTGTAATGGCACTTTGAGGAAGTAGTTGTTTTGTAACAAATGACTACTCACATTTGTTGGAGCTTTCCACTAAGCTCAAGGATATGCGCACTCCCACTTTATACTGATGGGAAAACAGTACACTAGGCAAAACTTGGATACAAATTTATTTTAAAATATATAAAAGCGTCACATAAGCCTTGATAACACCACAATGTAAGGGTACAAAAGCAGATATGCTGTAACAAATGCTTCAAATCGCCAAACTTGCAAAGAGGTAAATGGATCAGCAGGAGTGTGACCGCTGAAACCAAAACCTTTTTAGTAGCAAGACAATAGCGCTAAGCCCCCCGGTGTCCTGGCTAGTGTAGAGACGCGATAAAACTCAATATAGAACAGTTCAGTTCCAACGTACGTTTCGCTGGTATGCTTTGTCAAGGAATGTTAGTGCGCATGTCCAAGAGTCCTTTTAAACAATCCATTGATGAGTTTCTGCCAGGTTTGTGGTTACATCCTCCATTTTGGAAGTTGGCATTTAGGTAATTTGTCATTAAACAACTAGTATGTTTTTCAACTTCTTTCAGTTTTATACATTTTGTTGATATATGCATAGATGTTAAGATGGATAACCAGAATTGGGAAATTATGCATTATAATGTTATAGCATTATACATATATGCAAAACTTCAAAAAGCATAATCACATTGTGCCTGCAATTAGTGTCTATACTGATGATATATGTAGGTATTTGTTTTTTTAACCCCTTAATGTGAAGGTATTAGTTATAGTTGTGTCGCAATGTTTTCAAAAATAGATTTTATTTGTTAGCATGTAACATATTTAAAAACATATATTGTACTTTTGTGTGTTTGCGCTGAAAAGTTATGATAGGATGTTGAGGTTACTGTTTCTAACTATGTGTTTAATTTTAAATTTGGGGTTCCATATATTGAAAATAAGTTCGTGAAACATTCTAAAACTATTTAGGACTGATAATATAAGTGTGGACAAAAAAAAAAATTAAAATGAAAAATTTAAAAAAAAAAAAAAAAAAAAAAAAAAATTAAGAAAAATTAAAAAAAAATTATTAAAATTAAAAATTAAAAAAAAAAAAATGAAAAAAGACATATATAGATTTTATAGCCTTCGTAGCTGTACTTATAAATAACTTTCACAAAAAGTGATGGATTTCAAAATCTTTATTAAGACCATTGGGTATGAAGCTATCCATAATATGGATCCACTTCATTTCCAATTGTCCCAATCTATTCTGTGTGTCTCCTCCCTTCCAATTCTGTTCTAATTTCCTAATGCCCAGAAATTCCAAATCCTTTACATTTCTATTGTGCTTTTTATCAAAGTGAGACAATACTGTATGATTAGCATAACCCTTTTCAATATTGTAAATATGCTCATTCATCCTAATTTTTAGAAGTCTAGAGGTACCCCCTATATAGATTAAATTGCATGAGCATCGTAACATGTAAATTACGTTTTTGCTATTGCAAGTAATAAATTGATCTATACTGTACTCCCTTTTGTTATCTCCAGAAAAAATTTTTTTACAGAATTTTGGAGTTTTTTTCATAAATTTGCAAGCATTGCAGAATTGACACTTTCTAAAACCCATTTCCGATGGTAGCAACCAATTTTTTACTTTGTTGTTGTCTACTTCTTTAATACATTGGGATAGTTGAAACTTAAGATTGGGAACCTTTCTAAAAATTATGTTAGGTCCATCGCCTAAAAATTCATTTAATGCTGCATCTCTTGTGAGAATTCCCCAGTGTTTTTGTATGATGTTCCTAAGTTCTCCACTCTGCGTGCTATGTTGGAAGATAAGTCTATTTGCTAGTTTATCACCAGTGAATTTCTTATTTTTGATTTTATATTTTAATAAATCTGACCTGTCCATGTTGGTTACTTCTTCTATTTTTTCATCTAGAAAATTAGCTGGATAATTGTTCTCTAAAAAACGTTTTTTTAGGATTTGAGATTGAACCTTATACATATCTTGTTCTTTACAATTACGTCTCAGTCGAACGAATTGACCTTTGGGGACATTTTTAAGCCAATGTTTTTGATGACAACTTTCGAGGCTTATGTAATTGTTTACGTCTATGCTTTTAAAAAAGTTTTTCGACTTCAACATTTCATTCTCAATGTATATTTCAAGATCTAAAAATTCTACCTTGGTTTGACTATAATTCCATGTTAGAGCTACTTTGAACTCATTTGTTTTCAAATATTCCATGAATTCAAGTAATTGGTTCTCACTTCCTGACCATATGAAGAAAAGGTCATCTATGTAGCGATGATAAGACACCAGATATTGTGCCCAGCTAGAGTTGTAAATATATTGATTTTCCCAATTGGCCATATATAAATTGGCATAGCTGGGTGCAAATCTGGTGCCCATCGCTGTGCCTCCTACTTGCAAATAGTATTGGTGGTTGAACCAAAAGTAGTTGGTTTCTAGAATTATAGCTATGCTGTCTAATATAAACTCAAGTTGTTTTTTTATCCAAAGAGTCATCTTTTTCTAGGATGTTTTTTACTGAAGCTATGCCAAGATTTTTGTCTATTATGGTATAAAGTGATGTGACATCACTAGTCACCAACCACCAATTTGGATTCCACTCAAGTTTTTCTAAATGGTTAAGGATACTTAAGGTATCTTTCAAATATGATTTTGTCTTTACGACATAAGTCTGTAAAAATTGGTCTATATATGCCGATAAGTTGCTTGTGAGGGAATTAACCCCTGACACTATGGGTCTACCCGGGGGGTTAGATGGATCCTTGTGTATTTTCGGCAGTATATAAAAAGTGGGAGTTTTTGGAAATTGGTTGTAGATATATTGATATTCTTTTTTATTCACAATGCCTGTTTTTAAGCCTTTTTCCAAGTGAAGTTCAAGTCTTTTTTTAAATTTTATTATTGGATTACTATCAAGTTCGATATATACCTCAGTGTTTTTAAGTTGTCTAAGACATTCCTCATTGTATTTAGTTTTATCCATGATAACTGTCCCTCCGCCCTTGTCCGCGGGCTTTATGACTATCTTATCATTCATTTTTAAATCTGCCAAGGCTGTTTGTTCTAGTTTAGTGAGATTGGAACCATAATTAAGTTTCATATTTTTAATATCCCTATGTACTAGTTCTAAGAATGTCTCCATAGGTGCTGATTTGCACTGTGTGGGATTAAAGGAGGACTTTTTATGTACCTCTATATGTTTATATTTATTTATTTCTATAGAACTGTTACTGATTATGGGATTGTTAGTAAAAAACTTTTTTATGCATAGATTTCTAATAAACTTCTGAATTCCTATAAAGGCTTCAAATTTATTCATTCTGTAACTGGGAGCAAAATTTAGCCCTTTGTTTAAGACAGAGGTTTGGGCTTCTGATAGTGTGGTACTCGACAGATTGAAAATACCATTATCTTTTTTATTTATTTGTTTATTATTGTGTTTATTACTTAGTAATCCGTTCTGTCCATGTTTTTGCGTCTTTTGTTGAACAGATCTGAATCCGTTCTTGTGTATTTTCTTTTTCCAGCCTCTATAAAAACCTCCTCTGCTTTTGTACCCTTACATTGTGGTGTTATCAAGGCTTATGTGACGCTTTAATATATTTTAAAATAAATTTGTATCCAAGTTTTGCCTAGTGTACTGTTTTCCCATCAGTATAAAGTGGGAGTGCGCATATCCTTGAGCTTAGTGGAAAGCTCCAACAAATGTGAGTAGTCATCAAATCAACGCCAACATAATTCTTTAGCACATAGAGAAAGAGAGAGCTACTATAATAAAAGAAAGGAAGATATTTCCTACGCAGATCACAGATATCCACAGAAAAATTATGATATGACTTATAATAAAAATATGAATTATAGGAACAATCAGGATAGATCTGAACAGTGGGCAAGAGAAGAAAATAATTGGCAACAACCTAGAAATCCTTTTAAAAATCATAAAGAACAATATCCAAAAGAAACCACCACCCATAATAGATTTGGAGCTTTAGCAAGATATAACTCAGAAGAGGAGGAGGCTTTTATAGAGGCTGGAAAAAGAAAATACACAAGAACGGATTCAGATCTGTTCAACAAAAGACGCAAAAACATGGACAGAACGGATTACTAAGTAATAAACACAATAATAAACAAATAAATAAAAAAGATAATGGTATTTTCAATCTGTCGAGTACCACACTATCAGAAGCCCAAACCTCTGTCTTAAACAAAGGGCTAAATTTTGCTCCCAGTTACAGAATGAATAAATTTGAAGCCTTTATAGGAATTCAGAAGTTTATTAGAAATCTATGCATAAAAAAGTTTTTTACTAACAATCCCATAATCAGTAACAGTTCTATAGAAATAAATAAATATAAACATATAGAGGTACATAAAAAGTCCTCCTTTAATCCCACACAGTGCAAATCAGCACCTATGGAGACATTCTTAGAACTAGTACATAGGGATATTAAAAATATGAAAATTAATTATGGTTCCAATCTCACTAAACTAGAACAAACAGCCTTGGCAGATTTAAAAATGAATGATAAGATAGTCATAAAGCCCGCGGACAAGGGCGGAGGGACAGTTATCATGGATAAAACTAAATACAATGAGGAATGTCTTAGACAACTTAAAAACACTGAGGTATATATCGAACTTGATAGTAATCCAATAATAAAATTTAAAAAAAGACTTGAACTTCACTTGGAAAAAGGCTTAAAAACAGGCATTGTGAATAAAAAAGAATATCAATATATCTACAACCAATTTCCAAAAACTCCCACTTTTTATATACTGCCGAAAATACACAAGGATCCATCTAACCCCCCGGGTAGACCCATAGTGTCAGGGGTTAATTCCCTCACAAGCAACTTATCGGCATATATAGACCAATTTTTACAGACTTATGTCGTAAAGACAAAATCATATTTGAAAGATACCTTAAGTATCCTTAACCATTTAGAAAAACTTGAGTGGAATCCAAATTGGTGGTTGGTGACTAGTGATGTCACGTCACTTTATACCATAATAGACAAAAATCTTGGCATAGCTTCAGTAAAAAACATCCTAGAAAAAGATGACTCTTTGGATAAAAAACAACTTGAGTTTATATTAGACAGCATAGCTATAATTCTAGAAACCAACTACTTTTGGTTCAACCACCAATACTATTTGCAAGTAGGAGGCACAGCGATGAGCACCAGATTTGCACCCAGCTATGCCAATTTATATATGGCCAATTGGGAAAATCAATATATTTACAACTCTAGCTGGGCACAATATCTGGTGTCTTATCATCGCTACATAGATGACCTTTTCTTCATATGGTCAGGAAGTGAGAACCAATTACTTGAATTCATGGAATATTTGAAAACAAATGAGTTCAAAGTAGCTCTAACTTGGAATTATAGTCAAACCAAGGTAGAATTTTTAGACCTTGAAATATACATTGAGAATGAAATGTTGAAGTCGAAAAACTTTTTTAAAAGCATAGACGTAAACAATTACATAAGCCTCGAAAGTTGTCATCAAAAACATTGGCTTAAAAATGTCCCCAAAGGTCAATTCGTTCGACTGAGACGTAATTGTAAAGAACAAGATATGTATAAGGTTCAATCTCAAATCCTAAAAAAACGTTTTTTAGAGAAAAATTATCCAGCTAATTTTCTAGATGAAAAAATAGAAGAAGTAACCAACATGGACAGGTCAGATTTATTAAAATATAAAATCAAAAATAAGAAATTCACTGATGATAAACTAGCAAATAGACTTATCTTCCAACATAGCACGCAGAGTGGAGAACTTAGGAACATCATACAAAAATACTGGGGAATTCTCACAAGAGATGCAGCATTAAATGAATTTTTAGGCGATGGACCTAACATAATTTTTAGAAAGGTTCCCAATCTTAAGTTTCAACTATCCCAATGTATTAAAGAAGTAGACAACAACAAAGTAAAAAATTGGTTGCTACCATCGGAAATGGGTTTTAGAAAGTGTCAATTCTGCAATGCTTGCAAATTTATGAAAAAAACTCCAAAATTCTGTAAAAAATTTTTTTCTGGAGATAACAAAAGGGAGTACAGTATAGATCAATTTATTACTTGCAATAGCAAAAACGTAATTTACATGTTACGATGCTCATGCAATTTAATCTATATAGGGCGTACCTCTAGACTTCTAAAAATTAGGATGAATGAGCATATTTACAATATTGAAAAGGGTTATGCTAATCATACAGTATCGTCTCACTTTGATAAAAAGCACACTAGAAATGTAAAGGATTTGGAATTTCTGGGCATTAGGAAATTAGAACAGAATTGGAAGGGAGGAGACACACAAAATAGATTGGGACAATTGGAAATGAAGTGGATCCATATTATGGATAGCTTCATACCCAATGGTCTTAATAAAGATTTTGAAATCCATCACTTTTTGTGAAAGTTATTTATAAGTACAGCTACGAAGGCTATAAAATCTATATATGTCTTTTTTCATTTTTTTTTTAATTTTTAATAATTTTTTTTTTTTAATTTTTAATTTTAATAATTTTTTTTTAATTTTTCTTAATTTTTTTTTTTTGTCCACACTTATATTATCAGTGCTAAATAGTTTTAGAATGTTTCACAAACTTATTTTCAATATATGGAACCCCAAATGTAAAATTAAACACATAGTTAGAAACAGTAACCTCAACATCCTATCATAACTTTTCAGCGCAAACACACAAAAGTACAATATATGTTTTTAAACATGTTACATGCTAACAAATAAAATCTATTTTTGAAAACATTGCGACACAACTATAACTAATACCTTCACATTAAGGGGTTAAAAAAACAAATACCTACATATATCATCAGTATAGACACTAATTGCAGGCACAATGTGATTATGCTTTTTGAAGTTTTGCATATATGTATAATGCTATAACATTATAATGCATAATTTCCCAATTCTGGTTATCCATCTTAACATCTATGCATATATCAACAAAATGTATAAAACTGAAAGAAGTTGAAAAACATACTAGTTGTTTAATGACAAATTACCTAAATGCCAACTTCCAAAATGGAGGATGTAACCACAAACCTGGCAGAAACTCATCAATGGATTGTTTAAAAGGACTCTTGGACATGCGCACTAACATTCCTTGACAAAGCATACCAGCGAAACGTACGTCGGAACTGAACTGTTCTATATTGAGTTTTATCGCGTCTCTACACTAGCCAGGACACCTGGGGGCTTAGCGCTATTGTCTTGCTACTAAAAAGGTTTTGGTTTCAGCGGTCACACTCCTGCTGATCCATTTACCTCTTTGCAAGTTTGGCGATTTGAAGCATTTGTTACAGCATATCTGCTTTTGTACCCTTACATTGTGGTGTTATCAAGGCTTATGTGATGCTTTTATATATTTTAAAATAAATTTGTATCCAAGTTTTGCCTAGTGTACTGTTTTCCCATCAGTATAAAGTGGGAGTGCGCATATCCTTGAGCTTAGTGGAAAGCTCCAACAAATGTGAGTAGTCATTTGTTACAAAACAACTACTTCCTCAAAGTGCCATTACAGATTCACACTATGTTGCAATTTTCTGTTTCCTTTTTTATGGGATCACACTGAGGAATGCTAACAAGCTGAAAAACTCATCCAGAGGACACAGACATATCCTTGATTCAGAACTTTATTTGGTTTTCCTTTTATAATTTTCGTTATCACATTTATTTCACATAGAAGGAATAATGGATGGGGCAAAATACTGTCAAATTCTTATAAATGCAAGGTATCGATATGTATGGACAGTGCTCATGTCGCAGACAAACACCCACCGACGCGTTGCGTCACTTATATGTTACTTCGTCAGAGTATAGCGGCAACCGCTTGGCGTATGTGTCAGTATTGTGTTAAGTATCAGGCAGTATCTTGCCATACGTATGTGCCTTGATGTGATGTAGACAAACCAGCTTGGCACCATACAATCCCTTAAAAAAGTAGAGCTTAAGTTATGGTTTGCAATAATTCTGTTATGCGTATTTTATTGTCATATATCACTATTACATGATATCTTAATTATCACTTGAGCAATGTGAATGTTAACAGCCCGAAACGTAGTCTTGTTACTTTGTACCTACTCCTGATATAAGAAAATAAAGAAGTAACATTGATTTAATTGGTGGTGCTGCCTCTTCTTTGGACTTGAGCACTTACATATTGCCACATAAATCACCATGTTAGACCTACAGTTTAGGAAGTTTTGAATTCAGTATCTCTTGTTCGTTTTAGGGTGTACATAGAACTTAGTTGATATCATATTTTTCCAAGCTTTGCAACGGCCACATTTAAAGAAACCTTTTGTTCATCTTTTTTGATATTCCGAGTATCATTCAGGAGGGATTTTCTGTACAATTATTTTGCTCTCTGGTATGCCCTTTTTAAACATTGATTCAGGTAACCCCTTTCTCTAAATCTTTTCCACAGTTCTTGGGCCTCCCTTTTCGAAGTCTTCCTCTGTGCTGCAATTTCTTTTAGCTCTTAGGTATTGCACAGTTGGTATCCCCATTTTTTTATTTTAGGGATGGAAACTTTTCCATTGTAACAAACTATTAGTGGCTGTGCTTTTTCTATATAGTTTTGTATTTAGGGAACCGTCTTTTTCTTTCAAGATCATCCGATCCAAGAAGGCAATGCTTACATTGTCTATTGTACATGTATATTTCATCCCATACATATTCTTGTTTAGCCATTCCATAAAGTTCACAAACTCATTTTTTGTTCCAGACCATAGAATAAGCACATTGTCAATGTAGTGAATATAGAAATCAATGTATTGCATATAGGGATTTTCCTCTTCATTTAGTATGCTGGTTTGTTCTTTCCAGCCTAGGAAAATAATTGCATAAATTGGTGCACAGCATGTGCCCATAGCGCTACCTCTTTTCTGCAGGTACATTTTATTATTAAACAAGATGTAATTGTGTTTTAGCACAAATTCTAACAGGTCAACAATGAAGTCATCATGTGCACTCCCCCTAGGGTGTATTGTCTTTTGGAAGTGTTGGAAAGCTTTAATTCCAAAATTGATCCTCTTCCTCAATGCCCAGCTCGTTCAGCTGATTTCTATTCATGGTCTTATGAAATTTGTTTAAAGCCAGTTTTCTTGCAAAAAGATGTATATCGTTCACCCAGTTGAACTTATCGTATTTAGCTGTCGGTATGAAGGATAGGCCTTTAGCCAATAATGTGTAGTGTTCCTTTCTTAATTCAAAACCTGCCAGATGTATTATTTGTAAGTTATTCGCACTCATTTCTGCTTGTGAGTTGTTGTTTTTTTTTGTTTTGTTGCCTTGTTTTTATTGTTCTCTTTGGGGGAAATAGGTATTTCTCTAAAAAATCCTGGTGATGGCTGGTTTATTTAAAGGGATTTGAGTACCAGCTGGTGTTACTTGTGTATGCTCCTCGTCTGATGTGTCAGATTCAGAGGTAGAGCTATTTAAATTTTTTTCTGCTCTATCTGTGTTTTCAGTAACATATCTTGAATTCCTTTTCTTATAGTTTGACTTGTAGATATTGCCCTTTTGGTGGTCTGACCAGTCTCTCTGTAATTTCCTATTTTTTATTTCATTCAGCTCTTCCTTTAGTTTGTCAATGTGAAACTTCAGTTTCTGATCAAGTGCATCAAAGTCTTTATCTGTTATAAATTTGTTAGTCTGGAGTTTGGCTTCCTCCACTAATTTAGTTAGCCTTTCATATTGTTTCCTTTAATATTCTAATGTTAGTCACATTACATCTAATGAGCACTTAGGATCTCTTACCATCTTAAAATAAAGTTCTCATCAATTAAAAAGGAAGACGCTAGTTGAATGCACAAACCTCTGGGGGACTAGTTTATTTTTTAGATAATTTTCTAAACTGAAAATTTCCCAAATAGACTTCACTTGCTTTTTAATTATTTTGGCAATACTCTTAAATGCTTCTTCAATATTACTTGCTTCCAGACAAATATTGCTAACATTTATAGTAAGCATTTTTTTCTGCCTCTGACTTCCATTTATCAAAATCAATAGTTTAGGTCAAATAACCCGCCATCGTTATTTTTGCTTCTGTAATCTTTGTGACCCTTGTGTCTTATACAATATAGGTTAGAGATCCAAAAAGGATTATAGGGGGCTTTAAGTCCAGTGTTGAATTACACACTCTGTAAATGTATGTAGTTTAGTGTTAGATATAATTATGATTTATTTTGGATAATATTTGTAACTTAGATTTTTTTTGTTATTTTTTTATTTTTTTTTGTTGGGTTAGTTTAGTGGGGGGAGTTAGTTTGGAAAAGTTTTAGTTTACAGGTGAGATTAGGTGTTAGAGTAGGGTTAGATTTCATTTGGGTTTATTCAGTTTAGGATTTTTTATTTTTTTTTCATTATATTTTTCAAAGTTAGATTTTTTAAAGTTAAATATTTTTTAATTAGATTTTTTTAAGTTACTACTTGCGGTGGGTTAATGGTGGTGCAGGAGTTAATAGTTAGAATTTGCGGTGTGTTGATGGCAGCATAGAGGTTAATAGTTAAAATTTGCGGTGGGTTGATGGTGGTGCAGGGGTTAATAGATAGTACTTGCGGTTGCTATGTGGTGGTTTAGAGGTTAATAGTTAGCGATTTGCAGTGGGTATGTGACAGTTTAGATATTTATTAGTTTAGTGTTAGTGTGTGATCGTGGGGTACTTTGGTTTAGGAGTATTAGGAGTAGCAATAATATTCCAGGGATCGTTTACTATACATTGCCAATATGGTCGACGATGCAGGGTGTTACTTAAGCCAGCATTGTCAACCAATGGTGTGTATAGTAAACGCATTTCAGTGATGGGGCTATGTTGAACTTGGAATATTTTGAAAAGCTTGCTCGACATAGCGGCAGGTCGCTTGGAATATTCTGCTGCCTCGTAGCACTTTCCAACATTGGGCCTAAGTGTGACCTTAAAGGGACATGAAACCCCATTTTTTTCTATCATGATTCAGATAGAGCATACCATTTTAAACAACTTTCCAATTTACTTTTTATTATCTAATTTGCTCTATTTTTTTATATCCTTTGTTGAAGGAGCATAGAAGCCCTAATAAGAGTTAACTGAAATCCAATGACAAGAGACATGTATGTGCAGCCACCAATCAGCAGCTTCTGTGCCTGCCTATGTATATTTTTCAACAAGTAGAACAAAACTAATGAGATAATAGAAATACATTGGCAAGTTATTTAATATTTTATGCTATATCTCAATTATGAAAGAGAAAAAACATAATTTATGCTTACCTGATAAATTTATTTCTCTTGTAATGTAGTCAGTCCACGGGTCATCCATTACTTTTGGGATTATATCTCCTTCCCAACAGGAAGTTGCAAGAGGATCACCCAAGCAGAGTTGCTATATAGCTCCTCCCCTCACATGTCATATCCAGTCATAAGACCGAAATAAGACGAGAAAGGAGAAACCATAGGGTGCAGTGGTGACTGGAGTTTAATTAAAATTTAAACCTGCCTTAAAGACAGGGCGGGCCGTGGACTAACTACACTACAAGAGAAATAAATTTATCAGGTAAGCATAAATTATGTTTTCTCTTGTTAAGTGTAGTTAAGTGTAGTCAGTCCACGGGTCATCCATTACTTATGGGATACCAATACCAAAGCAAAAAGTACACGGATGATGGGAGGGACAAGGCAGGAACTTTAAACGGAAGGAACCACTGCCTGAAGAACCTTTCTCCCAAAAATAGCCTCCGAAAAAGCAAAAGTGTCAAATTTGTAAAATTTTGAAAAAGTGTGAAGTGAAGACCAAGTTGCAGCCTTGCAAATCTGTTCAACAGAGGCCTCATTCTTAAAGGCCCAGGTGGAAGCCACAGCTCTAGTGGAATGAGCTGTAATTCTTTCAGGAGGCTGCTGTCCATAGGCTACGAAGCCAAAAAGAGAGAGAGGTAGCCGAAGCCTTTTGACCTCTCCTCTGTCCAGAGTAAACGACAAACAGAGAAGAAGTTTGACGAAACTCCTTAGTTGCCTGCAAATAGAACTTCAGCGCACGGACTATGATTACAGATTATGCAAAAGTCGTTCCTTCTTTGAAGAAGGGTTAGGACACAAAGATGGAACAACAATCTCTTGATTGATATTCCTGTTAGAAACTACCTTAGGTAAGAACCCAGGTTTAGTATGCAGAACTTCCTTGTCTGAATGAAAAATTAGATAAGGAGAGTCACAATGTAAGGCAGATAACTCAGAGACTCTTCGAGCCGAGGAAATAGCCATCAAAAACAGAACTTTCCAAGATAACAGCTTGATATCAATGGAATGAAGGGGTTCAAATGGAACACCTTGCAAAACGTTAAGAACTAAGTTTAAGCTCCACGGCGGAGCAACAGTCTTAAACACAGGCTTAATCCTAGCCAAAGCCTGACAAAAAGCCTGAACATCTGGAACTTCTGCCAGACGTTTGTGTAGAAGAATAGACAGAGCCGAAATCTGTCCCTTTAACGAACTAGCAGATAAGCCCTTTTCTAAACCCTCTTGTAGAAAAGACAATATCCTAGGAATCCTAACCTTACTCCATGAGTAACTCTTGGATTCGCACCAATATAAATATTTACGCCATATCTTATGGTAAATTTTTCTGGTAACAGGTTTCCGAGCCTGTATTAAAGTATCAATAACCCACTCCGAGAAGCCACGCTTTGATAGAATCAAGCGTTCAATCTCCATGCAGTCATCTCAGAGAAATTAGATTTGGATGGTTGAAAGGACCCTGAATTAGAAGATCCTGCCTCAGAGGCAGAGACCATGGTGGACAGGACGACATGTCCACTAGGTCTGCATACCAGGTCCTGCGTGGCCACGCAGGCGCTACCAAAATCACCGATGCTCTCTCCTGTTTGATCTTGGCAATCAGTCGAGGCAGCATCGGGAATGGTGGAAACACATAAGCCATGTTGAAGACCCAAGGGGCTGTCAGAGCATCTATCAGCGCCGCTCCCGGGTCCCTGGATCTGGATCCGTAACAAGGAAGCTTGGCGTTCTGGCGAGACGCCATGAGATCCAGATCTGGTTTGCCCCAACGATGAATCAGTTGAGCGAAGACCTCCGGATGAAGTTCCCACTCCCCCGGATGAAAAGTCTGACGACTTAGAAAATCCGCCTCCCAGTTCTCCACGCCTGTGATGTAGATCGCTGACAGGTGGCAAGAGTGAGACTCTGCCCAGCGAATTATCTTTGAGTCTTCCAACATCACTAGGGAACTCCTGGTTCCCCCTTGATGGTTGATGTAAGCCACAGTCGTGATGTTGTCCGACTGAAATCTGATGAACCTCAGAGTTGCTAACTGAGGCCAAGCTAGAAGAGCATTGAATATTGCTCTTAACTCCAGAATATTTATTGGGAGGAGTTTCTCCTCCTGAGTCCATGATCCCTGAGCCTTCAGGGAATTCCAGACTGCGCCCCAACCTAGAAGGCTGGCGTCTGTTGTAACAATCGTCCAATCTGGCCTGCGAAAGGTCATCCCCTTGGACAGATGGGGCCGAGAAAGCCACCATAGGAGAGAATCTCCGGTCTCTTGATCCAGATTTAGTAGAGGGGACAAATCTGAGTAATCCCCATTCCACTGACTGAGCATGCACAATTGCAGTGGTCGGAGATGCAGGCGCGCAAATGGTACTATGTCCATTGCCGCAACCATTAAGCCGATTACTTCCATGCACTGAGCTTCTGACGGGTGTGGAATGGAATGAAGGGCACGGCAAGTATTTTGAAGCTTTAATAGCCTGGACTCCGTCAGGTAAATTTTCATCTCTATAGAATCTATAAGAGTCCCTAGGAAGGGAACCCTTGTGAGTGGCAATAGAGAACTCTTTTCCACGTTCACCTTCCACCCATGCGACCTCAGAAACTCCAGAACTATCTCTGTGTGAGACTTGGCAATTTGAAAACTTGATGCTTGTATCAGAATGTCGTCTAGGTACGGAGCCACCGCTATGCCTCGCGGTCTTAGTACCGCCAGAAGAGAGCCCAGAACCTTTGTAAAGATTCTCGGGGCCGTAGCTAGTCCGAAAGGAAGAGCTACAAACTGGTAATGCCTGTCTAGAAAGGCAAATCTTAGGTACCGATAATGATCTTTGTGAATCGGTATGTGAAGGTAGGCATCCTTTAAGTCCACTGTGGTCATGTATCGACCCTCTTGGATCATGGGTAGGATGGTTCGAATAGTTTCCATTTTGAATGATGGAACTCTTAGGAATTTGTTTAAGATCTTTAGGTCCAAGATTGGTCTGAAGGTTCCCTCTTTCTTGGGGACCACAAACAGATTTGAGTAAAATCCTTGCCCTTGTTCTGTCCGCGGAACTGGGTGGATCACCCCCATTAATAAGAGGTCTTGTACACAGCATAGAAACGCCTCTTTCTTTATTTGGTTTGCTGATAACCTTGAAAGATGAAATCTCCCTTGTGGAGGAGAAGCTTTGAAGTCCAGAAGGTATCCCTGAGATATGATCTCCAACGCCCAGGGATCCTGGACATCTCTTGCCCAAGCCTGGGCGAAGAGAGATAGTCTGCCCCACACTAGATCCATTTCCGGATAGGGGGCCCTCTCTTCATGCTGTCTTAGGGGCAGAAGCAGGTTTTCTGGCCTGCTTGCCCTTGTTCCAGGACTGGTTAGCTTTCCAGCCCTGTCTGTAACGAGCAACAGTTCCTTCCTGTTTTGGAGCGGAGGAAGTTGATGTTGCTCCTGCCTTGAAGTTACGAAAGGCATGAAAATTAGACTGTTTGGCCTTTGATTTGGCCTTGTCCTGAGGAAGAGTATGACCCTTACCCCCAGTAATGTCAGCAATAATTTCTTTCAAGCCGGGCCCGAACAAGGTCTGCCCTTTGAAAGGAATATTAAGCAATTTAGATTTAGAAGTCACGTCAGCTGACCATGATTTAAGCCATATCGCTCTGCGCGCTTGAATGGCAAAACCAGAGTTCTTAGCCGTTAATTTGGTTAAATGTACAACAGCATCAGAAACAAATGCGTTAGCCAGCTTAAGTGCTTTAAGATTGTTCATAATCTCATCCAATGGAGCTGTGCGAATGGCCTCTTCCAGAGACTCAAACCAGACAGGCACAATGCATGCAAGGGGCTGTAAGATAAAACCTTGTTGAACAAAAATTTTCTTAAGGTAACCTTCTAATTTTTTATCCATTGGATCTAAAAAAGCACAACTATCCTCCACAGGGATAGTGGTACGCTTAGCCAAAGTAGAAACTGCTCCCTCCACCTTAGGGACCGTCTGCCATAAGTCCCGTGTGGTGGCGTCTATAGGAAACATTTTCCTAAATATAGGAGGGGGGGGAAAGGGCACACCGGGTCTATCCCACTCCTTGCTAATAATCTCTGTAAGCCTCTTAGGTATAGGAAAAACGTCAGTACACACCGGTACCGCATAGTATCTATCCAGCCTACATAATTTCTCTGGAATTGCAACCGTGTTACAATCATTCAGAGCTGCTAATACCTCCCCTAGCAGTACGCAGAGGTTTTCAAGCTTAAATTTAAAATTAGAAATCTCTGAATCCAGTCTCCCTGGATCAGATCCGTCACCCACAGAATGAAGCTCTCCGTCCTCATGTTCTACAAATTGTGACGCAGTATCAGACATGGCTCTCCCATCATCAGCGCGCTCTGTCCTTAACCCCGAGCAATCGCGCTTGCCTCTTAATTCTGGCAATTTAGATAATACCTCGGTCATAACAGTAGCCATGTCTTGAAAAGTGATTTGTATGGGCCTCTCTGAAGTACTTGGCGCCACAATATCACGCACCTCCTGAGCGGGAGGCGAAGGTACTGACACGTGAGGAGAGTTAGTCGGCATAACTTCCCCCTCGTTGTCTGGTGATAATTTCTTTATATGTAAAGATTGACTTTTATTTAAAGTGACATCAATGCATTTAGTACACAAATTTCTATGGGGCTCCACATTGGCCTTCAAACATAGTGAACACGTAGATTCATCTGTGTCAGACATGTTTAAACAGACTAGCAATGAGACTAGCAAGCTTGGAAAATACTTTCAAATAAATTTACAAGCAATATAAAAAATGTTACTGCGCCTTTAAGAAGCACAAAAAGCTGTCACAGTTGAAATAACAATGAACCAAATCAGTTATAGCAACCAAAATTTCACAGTAAATGTATTAAATTAGCAAAGGATTGCACCCACCAGCAAATGGATGATTAACCCCTTAATACCCAAAAACGGATATCAATTTAACAAATAACGTTTTTATCACAGTCAAACACACTGTCACAGGTCTGCTGTGACTGATTACCTCCCTCAAAATGAATTTTGAAGACCCCTGAGCTCTCTAGGGACGTCCTGGATCATGGAGGATGAAGTAGGAAGACTGTGACTGAATTTTTACTGCGCAAAAAAGCGCTAAAATAGACCCCTCCCACTCATATTACAACAGTGGGAAATCTCAGTTAACTGTTTCTATGCAGAAAAAAACGTTATCCATGTGGAAAAATCATGCCCCAATAAGTTTTATCACCAAGTACCTCACAAAAAACGATTAACATGCCAGTAAACGTTTTAAACATTAAAATATTATGAAGTGTTATTAATAAGCCTGCTACCAGTCGCTTTTACTGCAGTTAAGGCTCAAACATTACTTCAGCATTAACAGTATTTTCTTAGACAAATTCCATTCCCTAGAAAAATACTTCAGTGCACGTACACTCATCAGCCTAATACCAGTCGCTATCACTGCATTCAAGGCTGTACTTACATTACATTGGTAACAGCAGTATTTTCTAGTCAATTCCATTCCTTAGAAAAATAATTTACTGCACATACCTCGTTTGCAGGGGGCCCCCGCATGCTATTCCCCTTTCTGAAGTTACCTCACTCCTCAGAATGTGCGAGAAACAGCCAGTGGATCTTAGTTACTTCTGCTAAGATCATAGAAAACGCAGGCAGATTCTTCTTCTAATACTGCCTGAGAACAAACAGCACACTCCGGTGCCATTTAAAATAACAAACTTTTGATTGAAGACATAAACTAAGTTTAAAAAACACCACAGACCTCTCACAACGACCTATCTATGTTGAGTTGCAAGAGAATGACTGGGTATGACATGTGAGGGGAGGAGCTATATAGCAACTCTGCTTGGGTGATCCTCTTGCAACTTCCTGTTGGGAAGGAGATATAATCCCATAAGTAATGGATGACCCGTGGACTGACTACACTTAACAAGAGAAAATTGGGTTTCTTGTCTCTTTAATCAGAAAATTTAGATTTCAGACCCAAGATAAGTTATAAGAAATGTATTTCAATTGGAAACATATCCTGTTAGAATAGATCCTCCACTACCCACAACATCAGGAGAATAAACTGTATCTACGAACACAGCAAATTTATTAAGGCCTCCCAGAGTACCATGGCAGCAACAACAGGCCAAGAAAAGTAAGAAAATGCAGGATACCTTGCATACCAACAGCACCAGAGAGACTTAACTCGGCAGATGGGTGAAATAATTCCATGTTCTGTTCGTGTGTAATTTATGATGAACGTTAAACCCTCTTTTTACACACGGGCTTTGCAGTAATTGAGATTGAACTATTTTATTAATGTTACCTCCAGTTCTATAATGTCTGATAGCCTAAATATGGAAATCTGTCCTTTAACTGTTAATTTAGAAGTTTAAAATGGGATAGGCCATTCTTCCCCCATTGTGTGACATATAATGTCAAGTTACTTGTTTATGTTATTGTTATTATTACTGTTTTTGTTAATATGTTGTTTATTTGTTGTCAACCCCCACCAAATGCAGTGACTTATCACATTGCATTCATATAGGTCTAACAACCCCATGTTCAGGCTTGATTTGCATATATGCCCTGACAACCAGACGAGGGCTAATATACCTCCACAAATATCCCCCCTATATCCACCGACAACATTAGTTGTGACAAGACAGACATGAAACCAATTAAGTTAATGACACAGAACGTAAAAGGGTTCAACATACGCCGTAAGAGACATATAGCATTCATGGACATTAACCACAAGCAAATTGACGTCCTATTTTTGCAAGAAACACACTAATTAGCAGGACAGGAGCCCAGTTTCTTTGCAACCACATATCCTATCCACTATCATAGCAGCCATGTCACTAAAAAGATCTCAGGAGTTAGTGTATTAATCCACAAATCTTTACCATTTCATCTACAACAGGTAGAGAGAGACAATGAGGGGAGATATCTGGCCTTGTTGGGTCTACTACATGGGAAGCCAGTCACATTAGTGAATATATATGCACCGAACACTCGCCAGGCGTCCTTCTTCCGTAAGATCTCCAGTAATGTTCTAGCATTTTGCAAGGGCTCACTTATTATTGTAAGAGATTTCAATACACCATTAAACCCTCTACTAGACAGCTCCACAACACTCTCTCAGGTGTCAAAGAGATCACTTAAATCCATCAAAGATGACCTAACACTTCTAGGGGTACATGATGTTTGGCGCACCCAACATCCCAATAGTAAAAACTTTACCTTTTACTCAGCCCCGAAACACTCACATCCCCGTAGAGATTATGGGGCCTAGTTATCAAGCCGTCAACCTCAAATACGCTGGAATTCCGCAGCGTATTTGTGGCAAGGCTGATTTGCCTTAGTTATCAAAGGCTAGATCCCGGCAAAAGTAGAATTTTGTGACGTAAACTTCGATCCGCCGGACTCAGTCCGACACAGATCGATTCTTACGTCACTCCAGATGTTCCGCACACAAGTGCGGCACAATCTGACTACTTTTGCTAGTTATCAAAAAACTAGCAGGTACGCTCGGCACTTTTACGGCCCAGCGTACTTGGTTTTCAAACCGCCACCCTGGAGGCAGCGGATCCCATAGGAATCAATGGGAGTCTGACCATAGCGAAAGTACAAGTTCGCTGCTGACAGACATCCCATTGATTCCTATGGGAGCTGTCTGCACCTAACACCCAATCAGCCAATCAGATTGAGCTCGCATTCTATTGGCTGATCGGAACAGCCAATAGAATGCGAGCTCAATCTGATTGACTGATTGGATCAGCCAATCGGATTGAACTTGAATCTGATTGGCTGATTCAATCTGCCAATCAGATTTTTCCTACCTTAATTCCGATTGGCTGATAGAATCCTATCAGCCAATCGGAATTGAAGGGACGCCATCTTGGATGATGTCCCTTAAAGGAGCCTTCATTTGTCGGTAGTCCGTCGGTAAAGAAGGATGTTCCGCGTCGGCGGGATGAAGATTGAAGACCCGGCTTGGAAGATGACATCGCCCGGATAGAAGACTTCTTCAGCGCCTCTTGGAAGATGACATCGCCCGGATCGAAGACTTCTTCAGCACTGCTTGGAGGATCACTTCATCGGATGGAAGATTTCTTCAGCGCCGCTTGGAGGATAACTTCTTCCGCTCCGGATGTCCACTTCGGTTCCATCGCTGCTCGGCTGAGTGAAGACGACTCAAGGTAGGATGATCTTCAGGGGATTAGTGTTAGGTTATTTTAAGGGGGGTTTGGGTTAGATTAGGGGTATGTGGGTGGTGGGTTTTAATGTTGGGGGGGTTGTATTTTTCTTTTACAGGCAAAAGAGCTGAATTCTTTGGGGCATGCCCCACAAAAGGTCCTTTTAAGGGCTGGTAAGGTAAAAGAGCTTTGAACTTTTTTAATTTAGAATAGGGTAGGGCATTTTTTTATTTTGGGGGGTTTGTTATTTTATTAGGGGGCTTAGATTAGGTGTAAGTAGCTTAAAATTGTTGTAATATTTTTAAAATGTTTGTAACTTATTTTTTTTATTTTTTGTAACTTAGCTTTTTTTATTTTTTGTACTTTAGTTAGTTTATGTAATTGTATTTAATTGTAGTTATTTGTAGGTAGTTTATTTAATTTATTTAATGATAGTGTAGTGTTAGGTTTAATTGTAACTTAGGTTAGGATTTATTTTACAGGTAATTTTGTATTTCTTTTAGCTAGGTAGTTATTAAATAGTTAATAACTATTTAATAACTATTCTAACTAGCTAAAATAAATACAAAGTTACCTGTAAAATAAATATAAATCTTAACGCCTAGATTTAGAGTTCTGCGGCCAAAGGGGTGCGTAGCTAACGCTGGCTTTTTTGTGGCCGCACCTTTTAAATACCGCTGGTATTGAGAGTTCACAGAATGGCTGCGTTAGGCTCCAAAAAAGGAGCGTAGAGCATATTTAACGCAACTTCAACTCTCGATACCAGCGGTGCTTACGGACGCGGCCAGCTTCAAAAACGTGCTCGTGCACGATTCCCCCATAGAAAACAATGGGGCTGTTTGAGCTGAAAAAAAACCTAACACCTGCAAAAAAGCCGCGTTCAGCTCCTAACGCAGCCCCATTGTTTGCTATGGGGAAACACTTCCTACGTCTGCACCTAACACCCTAACATGAACCCCGAGTCTAAACACTCCTAACTTTACACTTATTAACCCCTATTTTGCTGCCCCCGCTATCACTGACCCCTGCATATTATTATTAACCCCTAATCTGCCGCTACATAAACCGCCGCTACTTACATTATCCCTATGTACCCCTAATCTGCTGTCCCTAACACCGCCGACCCCTATATTATATTTATTAACCCCTAATCTGCCCCCCACAACGTCGCCTCCACCTAACTACACTTATTAACCCCTAATCTGCAGAGCGGACCGCACCGCTATTATAATAAAGTTATTAACCCCTAATCCGCCTCACTAACCCTATAATAAATAGTATTAACCCCTAATCTTCCCTCCCTAACATCGCCGACACCTAACTTCAAACATTAACCCCTAATCTGCCGACTGGAGCTCACCGCTATTCTAATAAATGTATTAACCCCTAAAGCTAAGTCTAACCCTAACACTAACACCCCCCCTAAGTTAAATATAATTTAAATCTAACGAAATTAATTAACTCTTATTAAATAAATTATTCCTATTTAAATCTAAATACTTACCTGTAAAATAAACCCTAATATAGCTACAACATAAATTATAATTATATTATAGCTATTTTAGGATTAATATTTATTTTACAGGCAACTTTGTATTTATTTTAACCAGGTACAATAGCTATTACATAGTTAAGAACTATTTAATAGCTAAAATAGTTAAAATAATTACAAAATTACCTGTAAAATAAATCCTAACCTAAGTTACAATTAAACCTAACACTACACTATCAATAAATTAATTAAATAAAATACCTACAAATAAATACAATGAAATAAACTAACTAAAGTACAAAAAATAAAAAAGAACAAAGTTACAAAAAATAAAAAAATATTTACAAACATTAGAAAAATATTACAACAATTTTAAACTAATTACACCTACTCTAAGCCCCCTAATAAAATAACAAAGCCCCCCAAAATAAAAAAATGCCCTACCCTATTCTAAAATAAAAAAATTCAAAGCTCTTTTACCTTACCAGCCCTGAACAGGGCCCTTTGCGGGGCATGCCCCAAAGAATTCAGCTTTTTTGCCTGTAAAAAAAACACATACAATACCCCCCCCAACATTACAACCCACCACCCACATACCCCTAATCTAACCCAAACCCCCCTTAAATAAACCTAACACTAAGCCCCTGAAGATCTTCCTACCTTATCTTCACCATACCAGGTTCACCGATCGGTCCTCGGACTTCAGCCCGATGATGGATTTCTTCAGCCGCCGCTTGGATCCAGACTTCAGCCCGAGGATGGACGTCACTCTTCAGCCCCCCGCTTGGGCTTGGATCAACACTTCCAAGGACCGATCGGTGAACTTCCGGTCACACTCCATAACGTAATGGAGCAAATCAATCAGGGCGGAAGTCGGCTGTGTAAGCATCCGGTATCTCCCGATCTGAGCGCATCAAGGGAGCTAAGGCGGAAGTCGGCTGTGTAAACATCCGGTGTCTTCCGATTTGAGCGCTTCTGACTATATAAGGATTAGGTTGATCTAAAGTAAGCATCCATTCCCTAATAATAACATCGACACAGAAAAAAGGGAAATCAGTCCGCAGACAGCAAACAATTTATTACTATACATAAAGGATGTATATAGCCACTGTAGAAGAGTACCGGAATGATTGCCAAATAACCCTTAGGAACAATAAGGCCATTTCTAGACCGATACATAGAATAAAGGCTCTCTAATTTACAACTAATACAGGTTGGATGGGAATAGGATAGAAACTACAGGAAACATCCCAGAGATGCAATGGGGCAAACAGGAAAGGGAAGTCTTTCCGATTTTGGCGCCAAAACGGCACCAATTGTTTTCTCACACTCTCTATTTAAAGCTCCCAGAGATCACTACACAGTATAGTCTTGAGAAAGGCCTAATCTAGGCCGAAACGCGTTGGCATACTGGTGAGCTTGATTTTAATTACCATTATTATCTATTGTATACAGTGTTGCACTATTTTGTTTTTCTTTGTTTTCCTACAGGTTTTTTTTTTTTTTTTTTTTTTGTCGCTATTTATTGTGATTTCACTTTTAACATCGGATGGGACATTGAACTCACTGGGCACAGAATTTGTTTTAATCCCCCATTTTTTGCACACAACTAACACGAACGCTATCTTTTTTGGATTGCTACATTTCATATTTGATTTCACCAAAGTGGATTTTATCATTTATTATTATTTTTTCTATTTTTTGCTTTTTGTTTTTTGCCTTTTGGTTCTAATGACCTTTGCCTAAAGGTTGAATTATATATATTTTTTACTTATTTTTTACTTATTTTTCACTCATTTTATCTACAACTTCATCTAACATCTATATTTGACTATAGATCTCTCACTACCCATCAGCAACGTTGGAGGACACACCCACGGTTTAATACGAACATTCACATTTTACTTTTTCCACCATTTTTTTCACCATTTTTGATTGACTTTACATTTGATTGACATTGTGAGTTTGGAATCGTTTTATGGTTTAACTTTGCTTATAAGTATTAATATTTGTATTTTTATTCAACTTCCCACACTTGTGTATCACTATCAAGGAGTGTCAACACTCCCACTGTAATTCGCATCTCCCAGGAGATTTTATTATGTACTTATGTTTTTAGAAGTTAGACATGGATCCATGTTTCTAATTTTATTGTGTTATTGTGGTTTTATTGTGATATTTATTTATGTTTAGCCTTTATCGAAGGTAATAAATTGTAAGATTTAGCCACAAGTTCGTTAGCCTTTTAAGCTCTTTTAGCGCTTACTCTCACCTTTTCGTATTAATACTATTTATTATAGGGTTAGTGAGGCGGATTAGGGTTTAATAACTTTATTATAATAGTGGTGCGGTCCGCTCGGCAGATTAGGGGTTAATAAGTGTAGGCAGGTAGAGGCGACGTTGTGGGGGGCAGATTAGGGGTTAATAAATATAATATAGGGGTCGGCGGTGTTAGGGGCAGCAGATTAATGGTACATAGCTATAATGTAGCCGGCGGCGGCGTGCGGACGGCAGATTAGGGGTTAATAAGTGTAGGTAGCTGGCGGCGACGTTGTGGGGGGCAGATTAGGGGTTAATAAATATAATATAGGGGTCGGCGGTGTTAGGGGCAGCAGATTAGGGGTACATAGGGATAACGTAGTTGGCGGCAGTGTACGGAGCGGAAGATTAGGGGTTAAAAAATTTTTATAGAGTGGCGGCGATGTGGGCGGGCCTCGGTTTAGGGGTGCATAGGTAGTTTATGGGTGTTAGTGTACTTTAGAGCACAGTAGTTAAGAGCTTTATAAACCGGCGTTAGCCCAGAAAGCTCTTAACTACTGACTTTTTTCTGCGGCTGGAGTTTTGTCGTTAGATTTCTAACGCTCACTTCAACCACGACTCTAAATACCGGAGTTAGAAAGATCCCATTGAAAAGATAGGATACGCAACTGACGTAAGGGGATCTGCGGTATGGAAAAGTCGCGGCTGGAAAGTGAGCGTTAGACCCTTTCCTGACTGACTCCAAATACCGGCGGTAGCCTAAAACCAGCGTTAGGAGCCTCTAACGCTGGTTTTGACGGCTACCGCCAAACTCTAAATCTAGGCCTTAGACAGCTACAATGTAAGTATTAATTATATTGTAGCTATCTTAGGGTTTATTTTACAGTTAAGTATTTAGTTTTAAATAGGAATAATTTATTAAAGTATAGTGTAGTGTTAGGTGTAATTGTAACTTAGGTTAGTTTTTAGTTTACAGGTACATTTCTCTTTATTTTAGCTAGGTAAGCTATTAAATAGTTAATAACTATTTAATAGCTATTGTACCTAGTTAAAATAAATTGAAAGTTACCTGTAAAATAAAAATAAATCCTAAGATAGCTACAATATAATTATTATTTATATTGTAGCTATATTAGGGTTTATTTTAAAGGGAAGTATTTAGTTTTAAATAGGATTAACTTAGTTAATAAGAGAAATATTATTTAGATATATTTTATTAATATTTAAGTTAGGGGGGTGTTAGGGTTAGTGTTAGACTTAGGTTTAGGGGTTAATAATTTTATTACAGTGGCAGCGGTGTAGTGGGGGGCAGGATAGGGGTTAATACATTTATTATAGGTGGCGACGGTGTAAGGGGGGCAGGATAGGGGTTAATAAATTTAATATAGGTTGCTGCGGGTTCAGGGAGCGGCGGTTTAGGAGTTAAACTATTTATTTATTTGCGGCGAGGTGCGGGATCAGCAGGATAGGGGTTAATAACTTTATTATAGAGGGCGACGGTATAGGGGGGCAGGATAGGGGTTACTAGGTATAATGTAGGTGGCAGCGGTGTCCGGAAGCAGCGGTTTAGGGGTTAATACATTTATAAGAGTTGTGGCGGGGTCTAGGAGCGGCAGTTTAGGGGTTAATACATTTATAAGAGTTGTGGCAGGGTCTAGGAGTGGCGGTTTAGGGGTTAGTAACTTTATTTAGTTGCGGGGGGCTCCGGGAGTGCCAGTATAGGGGGTAGAACAGTGTAGTTTAGTGTGAGTGCTTAGTGACAGGCTAGCAAGAAAGCTGTCAAAAAGCCGAAGAGCAGCAAGATCGGATGAGTGATAACTCCGCTGCTCATCGCCCCGTACTTGGTGCGCAGCTTTTTGACAGCTTTTTTGATAACTTAGGCGAATTTTGGCAGGTCCGCGGCGGCGATGTGAGGCGAGCTTAGGCGGGCGTATTGGGCCGGCGAAGGCAGGAAAAGTAGACACGTTGATAACTAGGCCCCTATATTTTCATAGACCATACAACGATTTCTTCAGTAACACAAACAGATATTATCCCTACTACTTGGTCTGATTATTCAACAGTCGTGTGTACTATGCATTGGTCATCTCTCCCCTTTAAACCATACCAGTGGCGTCTAGACGACACACTGTTAAAAGACAACCTGATATTGCAACAAGTAGAGAAATCTCTATCTGAATATTTTTTAAACAATAACACACCAGGTATTGATCCATACATACTCTGGGAAGTGCACACATGTTTCCTGAGGGGAGAGAGGATAAAAATGAAATCATCACAATGCAAAAATTATAGGACACAATATCTAGACCTCACTACTACCTACCAACACCTAGATAGAATCTACAAAATAAATCCCCAAGACAACACTCTAAAATCCCATTGAGACCAAGCCAAACATAAGCTCACAAGATTTTTGTAACATTCAGCCCAAGCACAAGCCCTGAAATTGGAACAGAGATTTTTCCTGGAGGGTAACAAACTGGACAAGCTATTGGCTAGAGCACTAAAAACGAAACAAGCTGTACACTACATTGCTACACTCCAGGATCCCCCTAATAGGCCAACTGTAGAGACCCAGTGAATGACAAAGATATTTAGAAACTATTATTCCAGCTTATACAACTTAACACCATATAGAAACAAAGAGGATCATCAGTCGCACTGCCATCAATATCTTGACCCTATAGATTTACCTACTATACCAAAAGACGAACTAGAATTTCTCACCTCGCCAATTAAAGCTGAAGAAATTGAGGCTGCAATTCACTCATTAAAACAAGGGAAAAGCCCTGGCCCAGATGGTCTTACAGGCTCCTACTATAAAAAATTTAAGCACCTTTTAATACCTCACCTGCTTTCCGTTTTTAACCATATTGATGAGAAATATGAATTACCCCCCTCCATGCTTGAAGCAATAGTAACAGTACTACTGAAACCATTTAAAGATCCAACTATTCCCTCCAATTACCGCTTGATCTCCCTCTTGAATATCGATATTAAAGGGACATTATACACTCATTTTTTCTTTGCATAAATGTTTTGTAGATAATCTATTTATATAGCCCATAAAGTTTTTTTTTTTTAATTAATGTATAGTTTTGCTTATTTTTAAATAACATTGCTCTGATTTTCAGACTCCTAACCAAGCCCCAAAGTTTTATGTGAATACGCTCGACTACCTACTCCAGCTTGCTCCTGTTTGTGTAAAGGGTCTTTTCATATGCAAAAGAAGGGGGAGGGGGGGAGTGTCTTATTTGCCACTTGCAGTGGGCTTTCCAACTACCTTTTCAACAGAGCCAAAGTGACAGCTTCTAAGTAAGTTTTTAAACAGTTTTATACTGGATTTTTATATCAGTATCTGTGCATCTTATTCTTTATAGTAGTGTCTATTACATGTAGTTATATGAAAATGAGTGTATACTGTCCCTTTAAGATCTACGTGAAAATACTAGCTACCAGAATTAATAAAATATTATCCTTACCAGGTGGGCTTTGTGCCGCAGAGAGAGGCTAAAGACAATACTGTGAAAGTACTTCACCTAATACAATATGCGGCAAATCATGACAAAAAAAAGAATAAAATTCTCTTGTTTTAAAGCTTCTCCTCTGCATTTATTAAATGAGTTTCCATATGTATTTTTTTCTGTGATTTGTATTATTTTATTTTTTTTCATTCAGATTGAAAACTTTTGCCAACAGAAGAGAAGAAATCCACATTCTTGAGTATGTGTTATGAATATTAATGGTCTTATTTCCATATATTTTTTATTTTTGAAGCACGCTTTGCATCTTGGGAAAAATAGCACATCATATTTTTATCTGAAGAAAAAAGAAGAAAAAAATGATATGTTGGATTTTTCTTTAATATTCTGTGCAGAGCTATGCTTCATACAAACTGTATCTTAACATTTATCAAATAAATGTGAACTTAAGTTGAAATTTGTTGCCAAAAACATAAATGGGTGTCTATTTGTAATATTTATATGATATAAGCATTTAGTTTCAATGTCTTATAGGTTTGTGTTACAGTTAAAGAAAATGAAGCTTAAGATTAAATGATTAATTATATACACATTTCAAGTTGTACAAATGCTGATGGAGTAAATTGCAGTGTAGAATAACAAGGTATAAAAAAAGATTGCTAGTTATCTATTTCTGCTTCATTTACATTCGGATAGATTACGAGTTTTGCGTTATGAGGGAAAAAGCCTCATAACGATGATTTTTCACTACCGCTGGTATTACTAGTCTTGCAGGTGTATCTTTATGTTACAAAATCGTAACATAAAACTCATAACTAAGTGCTAAAAAGTGCACTAACACCCATAAACTACCTATTAACCCCTAAACCGAGGCCCTCCCGCATCGCAAACACAAAAATAAAATTATTAACCCCTAATCTGCTGCTCCCGACATCGCTGCCACTAAAATAAACATATTAACCCCTAAACCACCATACTCCCGCATCACAAACACTAGTTAAATATTATTAACCCCTAATTTGCTGTCCCAAACATTGCCGCAACCTACATTACTGTTATTAACCCCTAATCTGCTGCCCCCAAAATCGCTGCCACTATACTAAAATTATTAATCCCTAAACCTAACCATAAGTCTAACCCTAACACCCACTAACTTTAACATAATTAAAATAAATCTAAATAAAAATTACAATTAATACCTAAATAATTCCTATTTAAAACTAAATACTTACCTATAAAATAAAACCTAAGCTAGCTACAATATAACTAATAATTACATTGTATCTATCTTAGGTTTAATTTTTATTTCACAGGTAAGTTTATATTTATTTTAACTAGGTAGACTAGTTAGTAAATAGTTACTAACTATTTACTAACTACCTAGTTAAAATAAATACAAACTTACCTGTAAAATAACAACCTGTCTTAACTAACAACTAACCTTACACTACAATTAAATCAATTACATTAAATACAATTAACTAAATTACTAAATATTTAAACTAATTACACCTAATCTAATAGCCCTATCAAAAAAAAAAAAAAAAAAACTAACCTAAACTAAACTGCCAATAGCCCTTAAAAGGGCCTTTTGCGGGGCATTGCCCCAAAGAAATCAGCTCTTTTACCTGTAAAAAAATATACAAACAACCCCCCAACAGTAAAACCCACCACCCACACAACCAAACCCCCAAATAAAATCCTATCTAAAAAAAACTAAGCTCCCCATTGCCCTGAAAAGGGCATTTGGATGGGCATTGCCCTTTAAAGGGCATTTAACTCTATTGCTGCCCAAAGCCTTAATCTAAAAAAACCTCCCACCCAATAAACCCTTAAAAAAACCTAACACTAACCCCCGAAGATCCATTTACAGTTTTTGAAGACTGGACATCCATCATCAATGAAGCCGGGAGAAGTCTTCATCCAAGCGGCAAGGAGTGGTCTTCCAGGCGGGCAGAAGTCTTCATCCAGATGGCATCTTCTATCTTCATCCTTCTGACGCATAGTGGCTCCATCTTCAAGACATCCGGCGTGGAGCATCCTCTTCTTTCGACGGCTACTGAAGAATGAAGGTTCCTTTAAGGGACGTTATCCAAGATGGCGTCCCTTGAATTCCTATTGACTGATAGAATTCTATCAGCCAATCGGAATTTAATTTGATAAAATCCTATTGGCTGATGATTGGATCAGCCAATAGGATTGAAGCTCAATCCTTTTGGCTGATTGCATCAGCCAATAGGATTTTTTCAACTTTAATTCTGATTGGCCGATAGAATTCTATCAGCCAATTGGAATTCAAGGGATGCCATCTTGGATGATGTCCCTTAAAGGAACCTTCATTCTTAAGTAGCCGTCAAAGGAAGAGGATGCTTCGCGCCAGATGTCTTGATGCCGTCTGGATGAAGAACTCTGCCCACCTGGAGCCACTTCTTGCCGCTTGGATGAAGACTTCTCCCGGCTTCGTTGAGGACTTCTGTCCGCTTGGATAAAGACTTCTCCTGGCTTGATGGATGTCCGGTCTTCAAAAACTGTAAGTGGATCTTCGGGGGTTAGGGTTAGGTTTTTTTAAAGGTTTATTAGGTGGGTTTTATTTTTAGATTAGGGACTTTGGGCAATGGAAAAGAGCTAAATGCCCTTTTAAGGACAATGCCCATCCAAATGCCCTTTTCAGGGCAATGGGGAGCTTAGTTTTTTTTTAGATAGCATTTTATTTGGGGGATTGGTTGTGTGGGTGGTGTGTTTTACTGTTGGGTGGGTTGTTTGTATTTTTTTTTACAGGTAAAAGAGCTGATTTCTTTGGGGCAATGCCCCGCAAAAGGCACTTTTAAGGGCTATTGGCAGGTTAGTTTAGTCTACGGCTAGCTTAGTTTTTATTTTATAGGTAAGTATTTAGTTTTAAATAGGAATTATTTAGGTATTAATTGTAATTTTTATTTAGATTTATTTTAATTATGTTAAAGTTAGTGGTGTTAGGGTTACGTTAGGGTTAGGGTTAGACGTAGGGTTAGGTTTAGGGGTTAATAACTTTAGTATAGTGGCGGCGAAGTTGGGGGTGGCAGATTAGGGGTTAATAAGTATAATGTAGGTGGCGGCGACATTGGGGGCGGCATATTAGGGGTTAATAAGTGTAATGTAGGTGTTGTCGTGTCAGCAGATTAGGGGTTAATAAGTGTAATGTAGGTGTCGGCGATGTCGGGGTTGGCAGATTAGGAGTGTTTAGACTCGGGGTTTATGCTAGGGTGTTAGGTATAAACATAACTTTTCTATCCCCATAGGAATCAATGGGGCTGCGTTACGGAGCTTTATGCTCCTTTATTACAGGTGTTAGGCTTTTTTTAGCCGGCTCTCCCCATTAATGTCTATGGGGAAATTGTGCACGAGCACGTAAAACCAGCTCAAAATTGCGCTGGTATTTGGGTGTGGTATGGAGCTCAATGGAGCTCAACGCAGCCATATTGCCTGCTAACGCCGGGTTTTTGCAAACCTGTAATAGCAGCGCTATAGGGAGGTGAGCGGTGGAAATAACTTGCAAGTTAGTACCAAGCCGCTCATAATGCAAAACTTGTAATCTAGCTGATAGTTTCTTTCAGACTGGATGATTACATTTTTTTAAATAAATCTATTTCATTATTAAATTAATTTAATTTGCAGTAAATAGGGCTTGATTTATTAACAAAATTCTCCTACATTTGCACGTATAAATCCTCTGTCAAATTATTTCTCATATTTAACATTTTAAAATGTGCCTAAAATCATATGAAATCAACTATCAATTTCTCCTACTCAATTTTCGTTCTCCTAAGAGCACTGGTGCGCCAAAGAAAGCATTAAAATAGATTGTTGCAGTTTGACTTTCTATTGTCCGCTTGACTAATCGCCTGTGTACTTATTTATTATTCTTGTGCACCTGATGAGAACACAAAATTATCCTACAAATACATGTATGGGATTTCTCCATAGGTACTGTGGAGAACAGTCTTTTTCCTTTGAGCTTGTGTCGATAGAAGATGGAATATTTTCTACTATTGGCAACTATTTTAGTGGCAAGGCACCTTGAAAGGCATGAGAAGGATGGAAATTTGCCCTTACGAAGGCTCCAATGGATGCCCAGAGTATTTTACCCCATTGTGGATTATAGGCATTGTCTGATCATGAGATCTCAGGGCCGATTTATCAAGTGTCTGGCTGACATGATCCGCTATAGGGATCATGTCCGCCAGACATCAAATGCCAACAGCATACGCTGTCTGCATTTATCATTGCACAAGTAGTTCTGGTGAACTGCTTGTGCAATGCTGCCCCCTGCAGATTTATGGCCAATCAGCCGCTAGCAGGAGGTGTTTATCAACCCAATCGTATGAAATCGGGCGGATTGATGTCCGCAGCCTCAGTAGCAGGGGATAAGTTAAGGAGCAGTGGTGTTAAGACTGCTGCTTCTTAACTCCTGATTCCGGCAAGCATAAGGCACAATACGGGCCATGATAAATCGGCCCCCTCAACACAATTTCGGATTAATAGGGAGAGCATCCTCTATCTGTATGCTCTTATAGAAACTGATCTAGATCCATGAACAAGAAGAACAAGGGCACTCCCATGGATGCTGAAATTATTGGCTGTGTTGAATTTCCTGGCAATAGGCTATTTCCAGACTGTGTCTAGTGCTGTGGTTGGCATGAGCCAGCCTTCATTTTCCAGGCATCTAAGAGTTGTTCTAAAAGCCATTCTTAGGCATTTGAATAAATTCATTTATATGCCCAGGAATGTCCATTAATGGCACACAGTTAAGGCATCTTTTTACAATGTTGCAGGACTGCCAAATGTTCTAGGCACAATAGATTGCACTTATATAGGATTGAGACTACCTGCTTCAAGGGAAGAGTAATATCAAAACCAAAAAAACAACCTGTCTTAACTAACAACTAACCTTACACTACAATTAAATCAATTACATTAAATACAATTAACTAAATTACTAAATATTTAAACTAATTACACCTAATCTAATAGCCCTATCAAAAAAAAAAAAAAAAAAAAACTAACCTAAACTAAACTGCCAATAGCCCTTAAAAGGGCCTTTTGCGGGGCATTGCCCCAAAGAAATCAGCTCTTTTACCTGTAAAAAAATATACAAACAACCCCCCAACAGTAAAACCCACCACCCACACAACCAAACCCCCAAATAAAATCCTATCTAAAAAAAACTAAGCTCCCCATTGCCCTGAAAAGGGCATTTGGATGGGCATTGCCCTTTAAAGGGCATTTAACTCTATTGCTGCCCAAAGCCTTAATCTAAAAAAACCTCCCACCCAATAAACCCTTAAAAAAACCTAACACTAACCCCCGAAGATCCATTTACAGTTTTTGAAGACTGGACATCCATCCTCAATGAAGCCGGGAGAAGTCTTCATCCAAGCGGCAAGGAGTGGTCTTCCAGGCGGGCAGAAGTCTTCATCCAGATGGCATCTTCTATCTTCATCCTTCTGACGCATAGTGGCTCCATCTTCAAGACATCCGGCGTGGAGCATCCTCTTCTTTCGACGGCTACTGAAGAATGAAGGTTCCTTTAAGGGACGTTATCCAAGATGGCGTCCCTTGAATTCCTATTGACTGATAGAATTCTATCAGCCAATCGGAATTTAATTTGATAAAATCCTATTGGCTGATGATTGGATCAGCCAATAGGATTGAAGCTCAATCCTTTTGGCTGATTGCATCAGCCAATAGGATTTTTTCAACTTTAATTCTGATTGGCCGATAGAATTCTATCAGCCAATTGGAATTCAAGGGATGCCATCTTGGATGATGTCCCTTAAAGGAACCTTCATTCTTAAGTAGCCGTCAAAGGAAGAGGATGCTTCGCGCCAGATGTCTTGATGCCGTCTGGATGAAGAACTCTGCCCACCTGGAGCCACTTCTTGCCGCTTGGATGAAGACTTCTCCTGGCTTCGTTGAGGACTTCTGTCCGCTTGGATAAAGACTTCTCCTGGCTTGATGGATGTCTGGTCTTCAAAAACTGTAAGTGGATCTTCGGGGGTTAGGGTTAGGTTTTTTTAAAGGTTTATTAGGTGGGTTTTATTTTTAGATTAGGGACTTTGGGCAATGGAAAAGAGCTAAATGCCCTTTTAAGGACAATGCCCATCCAAATGCCCTTTTCAGGGCAATGGGGAGCTTAGTTTTTTTTTAGATAGCATTTTATTTGGGGGATTGGTTGTGTGGGTGGTGTGTTTTACTGTTGGGTGGGTTGTTTGTATTTTTTTTTACAGGTAAAAGAGCTGATTTCTTTGGGGCAATGCCCCGCAAAAGGCCCTTTTAAGGGCTATTGGCAGGTTAGTTTAGTCTACGGCTAGCTTAGTTTTTATTTTATAGGTAAGTATTTAGTTTTAAATAGGAATTATTTAGGTATTAATTGTAATTTTTATTTAGATTTATTTTAATTATGTTAAAGTTAGTGGTGTTAGGGTTACGTTAGGGTTAGGGTTAGACGTAGGGTTAGGTTTAGGGGTTAATAACTTTAGTATAGTGGCGGCGAAGTTGGGGGTGGCAGATTAGGGGTTAATAAGTATAATGTAGGTGGCGGCGACATTGGGGGCGGCATATTAGGGGTTAATAAGTGTAATGTAGGTGTTGTCGTGTCAGCAGATTAGGGGTTAATAAGTGTAATGTAGGTGTTGGCGATGTCGGGGGTGGCAGATTAGGAGTGTTTAGACTCGGGGTTTATGCTAGGGTGTTAGGTATAAACATAACTTTTCTATCCCCATAGGAATCAATGGGGCTGCGTTACGGAGCTTTATGCTCCTTTATTACAGGTGTTAGGCTTTTTTTAGCCGGCTCTCCCCATTAATGTCTATGGGGAAATTGTGCACGAGCACGTAAAACCAGCTCAAAATTGCGCTGGTATTTGGGTGTGGTATGGAGCTCAATGGAGCTCAACGCAGCCATATTGCCTGCTAACGCCGGGTTTTTGCAAACCTGTAATAGCAGCGCTATAGGGAGGTGAGCGGTGGAAATAACTTGCAAGTTAGTACCAAGCCGCTCATAATGCAAAACTTGTAATCTAGCTGATAGTTTCTTTCAGACTGGATGATTACATTTTTTTAAATAAATCTATTTCATTATTAAATTAATTTAATTTGCAGTAAATAGGGCTTGATTTATTAACAAAATTCTCCTACATTTGCACGTATAAATCCTCTGTCAAATTATTTCTCATATTTAACATTTTAAAATGTGCCTAAAATCATATGAAATCAACTATCAATTTCTCCTACTCAATTTTCGTTCTCCTAAGAGCACTGGTGCGCCAAAGAAAGCATTAAAATAGATTGTTGCAGTTTGACTTTCTATTGTCCGCTTGACTAATCGCCTGTGTACTTATTTATTATTCTTGTGCACCTGATGAGAACGCAAAATTATCCTACAAATACATGTATGGGATTTCTCCATAGGTACTGTGGAGAACAGTCTTTTTCCTTTGAGCTTGTGTCGATAGAAGATGGAATATTTTCTACTATTGGCAACTATTTTAGTGGCAAGGCACCTTGAAAGGCATGAGAAGGATGGAAATTTGCCCTTACGAAGGCTCCAATGGATGCCCAGAGTATTTTACCCCATTGTGGATTATAGGCATTGTCTGATCATGAGATCTCAGGGCCGATTTATCAAGTGTCTGGCTGACATGATCCGCTATAGGGATCATGTCCGCCAGACATCAAATGCCAACAGCATACGCTGTCTGCATTTATCATTGCACAAGTAGTTCTGGTGAACTGCTTGTGCAATGCTGCCCCCTGCAGATTTATGGCCAATCAGCCGCTAGCAGGAGGTGTTTATCAACCCAATCGTATGAAATCGGGCGGATTGATGTCCGCAGCCTCAGTAGCAGGGGATAAGTTAAGGAGCAGTGGTGTTAAGACTGCTGCTTCTTAACTCCTGATTCCGGCAAGCATAAGGCACAATACGGGCCATGATAAATCGGCCCCCTCGACACAATTTCGGATTAATAGGGAGAGCATCCTCTATCTGTATGCTCTTATAGAAACTGATCTAGATCCATGAACAAGAAGAACAAGGGCACTCCCATGGATGCTGAAATTATTGGCTGTGTTGAATTTCCTGGCAATAGGCTATTTCCAGACTGTGTCTAGTGCTGTGGTTGGCATGAGCCAGCCTTCATTTTCCAGGCATCTAAGAGTTGTTCTAAAAGCCATTCTTAGGCATTTGAATAAATTCATTTATATGCCCAGGAATGTCCATTAATGGCACACAGTTAAGGCATCTTTTTACAATGTTGCAGGACTGCCAAATGTTCTAGGCACAATAGATTGCACTTATATAGGATTGAGACTACCTGCTTCAAGGGAAGAGTAATATCAAAACCAAAAAAACTTCTTCTCACTCAGCGGGTGTATGATGCCAACCTTCAGATTTTGGCTGTGCGGTTCAGGTTTTCCTGGGTTATGCCATGATTACCACATTCTGAAGCGATCAGCATTATTTGCAGCATCTGAGCGTGGAGACATGCCACATGGATTGCTATTAAGTGAGTATCATTTGTATTTATGTTTAATAATAGGGTACAATTAAAATGTAATTTATTCCTTAAAAGGGAAAATATAGGCAATATTAAACAAATAAACTGCATATATCAGGTAATTTTAGCATAACTTTTTAAATATTCCAAGATTATATATAATATGTTACTATAGTTCTTTTTAAAATAAAACATTTTTTTGCTGATAAATATATTAAACCAATTTAATTTGCATTTATGTGAAACATTGTTCCAAATCTAATTAAATAATGAGCCATTTTTTTATGATAACCCACATATTTCTGGAAAATTATATTTCTGCTATATTGAGTGCATTTCTTGAAAATTGCTGTAATATGACAACATTTGGATAACGATGATGCTATAAAACATAAAAAAAGCAATAAGGCAATAAAATTTGTATTGAATTTGGATACGTTTTAGACAATTAGCTTTCTTCCAACTGTAATTTCTGCCAAGAAACCCACAGGGATACATGCCTTATCTACATTTATTACTCATTAGAAAAGAGTAATTCCTGTCATAGCTGAATATCTAGGGATTTATCACTGTAAATTCCAGGAGTGTAAAGAAAAGAGGAGAACTCTCCTTCGGCACATATATCCTATGTTAAAATAAATTAACTTGAAATTGCTTAAACAGAAGCAGTTTGACTAAATTAATTTTCTATTCATGTATATATTTAAGCATATAGACCATATACATATTTAAAGGGACATAATACTCATATGCTAAATCTCTTGAAAGTGATGCAACATAACTGTAAAATGCTGAAAAGAAAATATCACCTGAGCATCTCTATGTAAAAAGGAAGATATTTTACCTTAAAATTTCTTCAGCTCATCAGAGTAAGTGCTGTGTAAAAAGTTATACTTAGCTGCTGTCCAGCTGTATTGTTTTGTGTTTGCTGTGATCTCATGAGATTTCACTGAAATCTCATTAAATTTTATAGAACTGAATAGGAAAATAACATGACTGTGCCTGCACATGACAGATGCACACTCCCTAGCTTGTCCTGGGACAAACATCATGACTGGCTATTTAAAGTCTCTTTACAGTGGGGTGTGAATACATAGGAGATTTGAGGTGATATTTTCTAGTCAGCTTTTTATAGCAATGCTGCATCAGTTTCTAGTGCTTCAACCTTTGGGTACCATGTCCCTTTAAAGGGACACTGAACCCATTTTTTTTTTTCTTTCATGGTTCAGACAGAGCATGCAATTGTAAGCATCTTTCTAATTTACTCCTATTATCAATTTTTCTCTGTTCTCTTGCTATCTTTATTTGAAAAAGAAAGTCCAGAACCTTGGACAGCACTTGTTCATTGGTGGATTAATTTATCCACCAATCAGCAAGAACAACCTAGGTTGTTCACCAAAATGGGCCAGCATCTAAACTTACATTCTTGCTTTTCAAATAAAGATACCAAAAGAATGAAGAACATTTGCTAATAGGAGTAAATTAGAAAGTTGCTTAAAATTGCATGCTCTATCTGAATCTCGAAAGAAAAAAATTGGGTTCAGTGTCCCTTTAAGTAACGCAAAAACATCACTTTATTTTAGTATAATTAATCATTCATTTTACTGTCAGTTTGTACTTTAGAATTATTATAAACATTTAAAACTATATTCAACAAGGATTGAACAAAATGAAATAAGGACATTTCTGTTGTGATATTGCTGTTCCATGTGTTTCCCTAATTTCCTTTTGCAATAATGTTCCATACCTTCATTTTCTTTTTTACTATCTCCTATTGCTATAACAAAAAATATATTTTTCATTTGCTCATTCTTCCTCACCACCTGAAACATTTATCCTGCCCTTTCCAGACTTTTGATCTCATGATGAGCTCCACATGCTCCTTAGCTCTCTAACTCCTCATTGTACAACATCCCAAAGATACTCTCAGTAATGAAAATCTGTATGTCATCTTACATCTCTGTCTTGCTGCTATTAGTTGCTTATGATATAACTTACGCCACTAATTATATTTCTAAAATTTCATCCTGAAACATTTCACTACCTTAAGCTACATCTCACTAAACCTGAGCTCCATATCCCCCCCTTCATCCAAAATTGCAACCCCAACTTTTTATAACTTTCAATAATAACATCATTACCCCAACCCCTCATGCTTTATATCTTGGGACAGAAACTCCAAAGGTACCAGCGAGCCTCAAAGCATCCAAAAATGTATTAGTGAAAAACACAGGAAAACATAGGATTAAAAGCTTTAAAAGATCAACAGCACTCTGCTAGTCTTACGCGTTTCAGCTGTAGGTGCCTTAATCATAGACAATGGCACAATACACAAATCTATCTTTAAATAGTCCATTAATTACTCTATTTGATATTAGCTGTGGTCTCTTAAAATAATAGATACAAATGCTATTCCTATTCGCTGGATAACATTGACAGCTATCTGTGAGTTGAATTTGGTAACTTATTACACAGCACCCCATTATTATTCAAGTGAGTCATGCAAAAAATAGAAATACTAAAACCCAAACAAAGATAAAACCCGTATTCTATACACTAAACATTTGAACATAGTGTTTGGTCTTAAGGTTACCTAATACACGTTATGCTAAACTTTTTATATATAATGAATATTGTTCTCACAATTAAATGCACATATTAACCCCTTAGTGACCACAGCACTTTTCAATTTTCTTACTGTTAAGGACCAGGGCTATTTTTACATTTCTGCTGTGTTAGTGCTTAGCTGTAATTTTCCTCTTACTCATTTACTGTACCCACACATATTATATATTGTTTTTCTCGCCATTAAATGGACTGTCTAAAGATACCATTATTATCATCATATCATATAATTTACTATACAAAAAACTTTGACCCCAAAATCATTTACACATCTACAACCACCAAAACACACCCATGCTAAATAGTTTATAAATTTTGTCCTGAGTTTAGAAATACCCAATGTTTACATGTTCAAAAATATAAAACAAGATGAAAGCTCAACTATAGTAAGTATAATATAATGTACACAATTTCTAAGGTGAGGTTCAACCTGGAATTATATACAAAATTAAATGAATAAGAAACGTGGATGCACCGATATAAGGTGCATCCAAAAGGCAAAACACATAAAATTAAATCTTTTATCAATTGCTCCACAACTGAAGTCGTCTAACTTCTATCGTGTTCTTGCCCATGTTTTTATGTAGGGAAAACATACAGAGATTTCAGGACACGTATCTATGAACATAGAGATAATATTAAAAATCTAAATATCGATAGTCCTATTTCCAGACAGTATCATGAGTCTAAATTAGATGGTTTAAAATTTACAGGCATTGAACATGTTAAACAACACAGACGAGGTGGCAATATAGATACTATTTTGTTTCAAAAAGAAACAAGGTGGATTTTTAATCTACAAACAATGTCCCCCATAGGATTAAATGAGAAAATTGAATTTGCCTCTTTCTTGCCTAAATATTAATTGATGTTCTCATCTTTCCCTTTATCCTGTATGCCTCCTCCTGGCACAGTATAGCCATTCCCAAATTCGGAAATATCTCCAGTATATAATGGTTAATATGCAGAATAGTTGTGTTCAAATTAGGTAACATAAACACCATTGTTGACACCAGTCATACTATAGGAATTAATTGTTTTATATTGATAAATATGTATTTACATTGAGAATTTGTTGGAGTTTAGGTATTTAATTATTTACATTGTTTATGTTTAGATTGTAAATACAGAGTTGTTTGTCTTGTTTTGTTTATTCTTAAGTGTTCCTCTGGATGTATTATGATGGTATCTGTGACTTTAATTGATTCTGTATCCTACAAGTAACATTAGTAACAGAAAGAAACTAAAGCCGTATGAAGTTTCAGCTGATCTATGACGGATTGACGTCACATGACCTATTCGGCCAATAAGAGGAGTGCTTTCACTAATTACGCTATCACCTGGAAGAAGCTCCCTGCTGCTCGTGTAACAGAGCGAAACGTGCAAGAGGACGCGTTGGTGTGCAGCACCCGACTCCTGGTATCCCCCCACTTCACCTTGCTGAAAGCTTTCCCGTGTGGAGGAGAAGTGAGTCCTCAACCAGCTTGTTACCATCCTTTGAAGCATCGCAATAGTTGAAGGAGAGGTAGTATACCTGCTATTTGGCGACCGGAGGAGTTGGTGGGTTTTAGCTGACGGCGGTCTGCCTTGTGATACTTCACACTGTTCATGATCATGTGGATACCCCACATTGGGACATATTGGAACTTTTACTATATGCTTGAGTGCTTCCTTGCCTGCATGCACCATAACGATTAGCTGCTTGTCTGCTTTTTAACACCTGCATGATTTCACTTTATGCCTGGCTGCTGCATTTAATACAACTACGGAACATTCATGCTATTGTACCCTCTGTATTTGCATCAGCCCTGTGGCTTACAGCAAGATATTTACAGCAATTGTTTTCACCACAAGTGTCGACCTTAACATCAGCTGAACTGTTTATGCTGCTTATGGTGCACCATTTATGACAGCTAATAGGTGGCTATGTTAAAGGGACAGTTTACCCAAAATGACAATAAATTTTAAACAAAATAACTGTCAAAGTTAAATACATCACTGCTGATCAATCATTACAGATCGTTTTCTTACTTTGTAAATAATTTTTTGAAATAGCCGCTTGTCTTTTGTATTACCTATACCCACTGAAATCATTTCTAGACGTGCGGCCACTGTGGTTGTGCTCCCTTCTTCGCAGGGCGCATGCTCCAGCCCCCACAATGACGCGGTGCACGGGTCTTTCTACTCTCTCAGCTCACACCTACCCTGACCCGCTCCGGTCTTGCTGCTAACAGTCTCAGCGCACTGAGCTCTCTTGCTCCTATGAGCACTGACTGACTTATGTTTATGCGCTCTGACCGGATTGTTCTCCAAGGCGGCTGTATCCATTGTGTTATATACATATACACACATCGGTAAATGTTATTATTCAAAGCAACCAATATTCTGCCAGTGGTTTCTTTGAATAATAGCATTTACCGATGTGTGTATATGTATGTAACACAATGGATACGGCGGCCTTAGAGAACAATCCGGTCAGAGCGCATAAACATAACATCCTTCAGTACTCACAGGATGAAGAGAGCTCAGTGCGCTGTTAGCAGCGCAGGACCGGAGCGGGGTCAGGGTAGGTGTGAGCTGAGAGCAGAAAGACCTGTATAGCCACATTAAAGGAGAGTGTCCCTAGAGAGGATGATAGAGTACCTGCTGTATTTAGTTAATGGATATCTTGCGTATGACACAAACGTAAAGTGCCTTATAGATCTGAGTACAGACACTTTGATATTATTTGTTTGTTATACAAATACACGTCTGTAAATGTTATAATTCAAAGCAACTCATATTCGGCCAGTGGTTGCTTTGAATAATAACATTTACAGATGTCTGTATATGTATAACTAACAAACTGTATACGCCTCCCCTTACAGAACGATCCAGTCACAGAGCATAAACACAGCGGCCTTTAGTGCTCACATTAGATAAGGATTGTGTGCATGCCCAGTGCTAAATTTGCGAACTTTGCATATAATTGCATAACGCAACTTGATTGGCTATGGGGCAGGGTAATGAAGTTTTCAAGTACAGCCCTTTCATCAGGGCGTTCCAGGGTTGTCTGGTAGAAGGGAAAATACGCAAGGGAAAAGGGTAAAAAAAATATATTTCCTCATTACAATATTTATGTTTTAGATTCTACTTCACTTGTTAATATAGCATTATTGTTGCTAAACAATTACATCTCCTGAGTGAACTGGTCCTTTAACTCTTTTGTTTGTGAGGGGCCCATGTGTCGTTGTGTTTGTCTGTGTGTCTACGTGTGGCTAGTCACATATTTGTTTACATTTCTGTTTACACAAATGTGGGACTTTTTTTATATATTTATCTATGATCTTATAAAGATTTTCTTATTAACCTTTGTGTCTTTTCTGATTTATTACTTATAGTGAGAGTGCTGTATTGATGTTTACATGTTCTTTGCTTTTTTTGCAAGTTATAGGGTGATAAGTACAAGTAACACTTTGGTATTTTCAAACCATTTTTTTTTCAAAATTAGCAATATCTGTCAGGTATCCCTCAATAACCTTCACATGTATATATCTTTTTTTAGTAGACAACCCAAAGTATTGATCTAGGCCCATTTTGGTATATTTTATGCCCCCATTTTACCGCCAAATGAGATCAAATAAACAAAATTGTTAACTTTTTTACAAACTTTTCACAAACTTTAGGTTTCTCACTGAAATTATTTACAAACACCTTGTGCAATTATGGCACAAAGGGTTGTAAATGCTTCTCTGGGATCCCCTTTTTCAGAAATAGCAGAAATGTATGGCTTTTGCATTACTTTTTGGTTATTATAAGGCTGCTAAATGCCGCTGCGCACCACACGTGTATTATACCAAGCAGTGAATGGGGTTAATTAGGTAGCTTGTAGGGAGCTTGTAGAGTTAATTTTAGCTTTAGTTTAGTCTAGTAGACAACCCAAAGCATTGATCTAGGCACATTTTGGTATATTTCATGCCATCATTTCACAGCCAAATGCGATCAAATAAAAAAAGATGTTCACTTTTTCACAAACTTTAGGTTTCTGCAGTGTAGGATCCCCCATAGCCCCCAACCTCCCTGATCTCCTCCAAACAGCTCTCTAACCCTCTCCCCTCTACCTATTTGCTGCCATCTTGGGTACTAGGGTACAGCGCTGCGGAATCTGTTAGCGCTGCGGAATCTGTTGGCACTCTACAAATAACCGATAATAATAATAATAATAATACTAGCAGCTATCTGCCAGTACCCAGTTTGCTACAAAATGTGTTTTTTTTTATATAAAAAAAATAAAACCCCAATTTTTCTGTAGTGTAGCTGCCCTCCTCAATACTCTCCCCCCCTCTCCCTCCCAGATCCCTTTCCCCAAAACTATTCCCCCACCTTCTCCCTTCTTCCCTCTTCCTCTATCAACATGCTGTTTAATGTGTAATGGGAGCAGACGCACCGCCGCGCACCACCCCCGTGGGCGAACCCTCTGCTGTTCACTCACAGATCCAGAACTCCTTTCCAGCGATGGGCCACCTGCCTCCTTCGTATCTCTCCAAAGCCACCAATGATCGACACCATCGCTGGCCGATAATAAATTATTAATCCCTAATCTGCTACTCCCGATGTCGCCACCACTATACTAAAGTTATTAACCCCTATAACTCTGGCCTCCCACATCACTACCACTAAATAAATCCATTAGCCCCTAAATGTAACCCTAACGTAACCCTAACCCTAACGTAACCCTAAACCTAACCCTAACACCCACTAACTTTAACATAATTAAAATACAGCTAAACTACAGTTACAATTAACTAAATAAACCTATTAACCCCTAAACCGCCAGCCCCCCCACATCGCAACAACCTAAATTAAACTATATTAACCCCTTAACCTAACTCCTCCTAACTTTAACATAATTAAATTAGATCTAAATTAAATTTACAATTATTAACTAAATAATTCCTATTTAAAACTAAATGCAAACTTACCTGTGAAATAAAACCTAATCTAGCTACAATATAACTAATAGTTATATTGTAGCTAGCTTAAGTTTTAATTTTATTTCACAGGTAAGTTTGTATTTATTTTAACTAGGTAGACTAGTTAGTAAATAGTTATTAACTATTTACTAACTACCTAGCTAAAATAAATACAAACTTACCTGTGAAATAAAACCTAACCTGCCTTACACTAAAACCTAACTTTACAAAAAATATAAACACTAAAATTACTAAAAAATAAAAATAACTAAATTACAAAAAACAACAAACACTAAATTACAAAAAATAAGAAACAAATTATCAAAAATAAAAAAGAATTACACCTAATCTAATAGCCCTATCAAAAAAAAACCTAGCCTACAATAAGCTACAAATGGCCCTCAAAAGGGCCTTTTGTGGGGCACTGCCCCAAAGAAATCAGCCCTTTTACCTGTAAAAAAAATACAAACACCCCCAACAGTAAAACCCACCACCCAACCAATTATTATTGTATGGGCATTGCTCTTAAAAAGGGCATTTAGCTCTTTAACATGCCCAGACCCTAAACTAAAAATAAAACTCACCCAAAAAACCCTTAAATAAACCTAACACTAACCGCCGATGATCCACTTACAGTTATTGAAGTACCACTTGAAGGATCCATTCAGCCGGCGAATTCTTCATCCAGGCGGCCTCTTCCTTCTTCATCCAGCCAGTGAAGTCCTCATCCAGGCGGCAAGCAGTCTTCATCCAGATGATATCTTCTATCTTCATCCATCCGGCGCGTAGCAGGTCCATCCTGAAGACATCCGGCGCAGAGCTCCTCTTAATACGGTCGCCGCTGTAAACTGGAACTTCAATGCAAGTGACGTCTTCCAAGATGGCGTCCCTTGCATTCCTATTGGATTAAAAATTTCAATCAGCCAATAGGATTTGAGCTGCTAAAATCCTATTGGCTGTTCCAATCAGCCAATAGGATTAGAGCTGCTAAAATCCTATTGGCTTTTCCAATCAGCCAATAGGATTGAGCTCTTAACCTGGAAGTCCCAGAGAGATGAGAAATGCCTTCCATAGAAAGTAATGAAGCTCTCTGGAATAAAAAAATTTCACATGGGAGATAGAAGGTAACTGGAAAATACCTGGGGCTGATATAAAGACTCTGTCAGGAAACTCACCGGGAGCTCAAAGTCCGGCCCCTTTGGCCTTGGTGAATGCTGAGAGCGCCGCCTTCTATCTCTGCATACCACATAAAGGTTCTATTTTGGCTGTGGATTCAGCTCTCTAGATGTGCACGGCCATGTACTACAGTGGGGCAAAAAAGTATTTAGTCAGCCACCAATTGTGCAAGTTCTCCCACTTAAGAAGATGAGAGAGGCCTGTAATTTTCATCATAGGTATACCTCAACTATGAGAGACAAAATGTGGAAACAAATCCAGACAATCACATCGTCTGATTTGGAAAGATTTTTTTTTGTATATTATGGTGGAAAATAAGTATTTGGTCACCTTCAAACAAACAAGATTTCTGGCTCTCACAGACCTGTATCTTCTTCTTTAAGAGGCTCCTCTGTCCTCCACTCATTACCTGTATTAATGGCACCTGTTTGAACTTGTTATCAGTATAAAAGACACCTGTCCACAACCTCAAAAAGTCACACTCCAAACTCCACTATGGTGAAGACCAAAGAGCTGTCGAAGGACACCAGAAACAAAATTGTAGACCTGCACCAGTCTGGGAAGACTGAATCTGCAATAGGCAAGCAGCTTGGTGTGAAGAAATCAACTGTGGGAGCAATAATTAGAAAATGGAAGACATACAAGACGACTGATAATCTCCCTCGATCTGGGGCTCCACGCAAGATCTCACCCCGTGGGGTCAAAATAATCACAAGAACGGTGAGCAAACATCCCAGAACCACACGGGGGGACCTAGTGAATGACCTGCAGAGAGCTGGGACCAACGTAACAAAGGCTACCATCAGTAACACACTACACCGCCAGGGACTCAGATCCTGCAGTGCCAGACGTGTCCCCCTGCTTAAGCCAGTACATGTCCGGGCCCGTCTGAAGTTTGCTAGAGAGCATTTGGATGATCCAGAAGCAGATTGGGAGAATGTCATATGGTCAGATGAAACCAAAGTAGAACTGTTTGGTAGAAACACAACTCATCGTGTTTGGAGGAGAGAGAATGCTGAGTTGCAACCAAAGAGCACCATACCTACTGTGAAGCATGGGGTGGCAACATCATGTTTTGGGGCTGTTTCTCTGCAAAGGGAACAGGATGACTGATCCATGTACATGAAAGAATGAATGGGGCCATGTATCGTGAGATTTTGAGTGCAACCCTCCTTCCATCAGCAAGGGCATTGAAGATGAAACGTGTCTGGGTCTTTCAGCATGACAATGATTCCAAACACACCGCCCGGGCAACGAAGGAGTGGCTTCGTAAGAAGCATTTCAAGGTACTGGAGTGGCCTAGCCAGTCTCCAGATCTCAACCCCATAGAAAACCTTTGGAGGGAGTTGAAAGTCTGTGTTGCCCAGCGACAGCCCCAAAACATCACTGCTCTAGAGGAGATCTGCATGCAGGAATGGGCCAACATACCAGCAACAGTGTGCGACAACCTTGTGAAGACTTACAGAAAACGTTTGACCTCTGTCATTGCCAACAAAGGATATATAACAAAGTATTGAGATGAACTTTTGATATTGACCAAATACTTATTTTCCACCATAATATGCAAATAAATTCTTTCCAAATCAGACAATGTGATTGTCTGGATTTGTTTCCACATTTTGTCTCTCCTAGTTGAGGTATACCTATGATGAAAATTACAGGCCTCTCTCATCTTCTTAAGTGGGAGAACTTGCACAATTGGTGGCTGACTTAATACTTTTTTCCCCACTGTACCTAGATTTAAAGGGGCTGTGTCCTAATTACAGGAACTTCATCACTCTGGGCTGAGTTATTGCCTTCTAACCTTGTTCTTGATCCTGCAAAGTAAAAGAATACTTACCTTGTTATTTGTGTATGCTACCTTGTTTCAAAGACTCTTGCATACTTACCTTGTATCTGTGTATGCCCACCTTGTTCCAGAGACTCTTGCATACTTACCTTGTACCTGTGTATGCTCATCTTGCTCCAGACACCACGCATATTTACCTGCTACCTGTGTATGCTCACCCTGTTCCAGAGACAAAACATACTTACCTGATACCTGTCTATGCTACCTTATTCCAGAGACCTTGTACCTGCATATGCTCACCTTGCTCCAGACACCATGCATACTTACCCAATACCTGTGTTTGCTCACCTTGTTCCAGAGACAAAGCATACTTACCTGATACTTGTGTATGCTCATGTTGTTCCTGAAACTGTACCTATCTAGTATCCTGTGACAGTCTCACCAACAGTAGCCACTGGGTATTCTCTGCCTGCTAATAAACCTGTGCCTACCATACCAGTGACAGCCTTCCTCAAACCAGCTGTGCCTATTCTACCTATCTGGTATCTAATGACAGTCCCACCAACAGTACTCACTGGGTATCCTGTGACTCCTAAGAAACCTGTATCTACCATACTAGTGACAGCCTTCCTCAAACCAGTCAAAGAAAAATGGGGGTGCTTAGGTTGGGTGTGTACGTTGTATATAATTTCATATGTAAATATAATAAATCACATTGCGCAACCAGCTTGGTTAAACAGACAAAAGTTTGTGGTCATGCTATGTCAGTGGGTCAACCCCAGTCTCCCTTGACAGTTGCTAAATTAGAATGAAAATGTTGTTTTTATATATAAAACTCTCCAATGCAGTCAAATAATTTCACTCATGTATGTGTCTCAAAAAGACTCACCACAGTCCTGTTTCAGGTTAATATTTCCTCTTGTTTCCTTGTGGTGATGTTGGCTTGATCCTTGTTGTAATGCTCCTATTTGCAACTGGTGAGTGTCCAAGCTGGGAATAGCTATACCTCCGCAATAGGGAATATTAATGGTATTTAAACTTGCTTAGTGTGCTCACAATGGCCAAACTAGTTGAATATCAAAAGCAAAAACAGTTTGGAGCGCCAAAAAGCATGTGAAAAACAAAATTTATTATTTAACAAAAAGGGTTAATTAACCCCAGGGTAAGAGTGTGTAAGAAAATATAAATGAAATACAGAGAGCAAAAAGGCTGACCGGTTTCGGCGTCTGCCTTAACCCCTTAATGACCGGACCATTTTTCAATTTTCTTACCCTTAATGACAATGGCTATTTTTACATTTCTGCAGTGTTTGCGTTTAGCTGTAATTTTCCTCTTACTCGTTTACTGTACCCACACATATTATATACCGTTTTTCTCGTCATTAAATGGACTTTCTAAAGATACCATTATTTTCATCATATCTTATAATTTACTAAAAAAAAAAAAAGATAAAATATGAGGAAAAAATGGAAAAAAACACACTTTTTCTAACTTTTACCCCCAAAATCTGTTACACATCTACAACCACCAAAAAACACCCATGCTAAATAGTTTCTAAATTTTGTCCCAAGTTTAGAAATACCCAATGTTTACATGTTCTTTGCTTTTTTTGCAAGTTATAGGGCCATAAATACAAGTAGCACTTTGCTATTTCCAAACCACTTTTTTTCAAAATTAGCGCTAGTTACATTGGAACACTGATATCTTTCAGGAATCCCTGAATATCCCTTGACATGTATATATTTATATTTAGAAGACATCCCAAAGCATTGATCTAGACCCATTTTGGTATATTTCATGCCACCATTTCACCGCCAATTTCGATCAAATAAAAAAAATTGTTGACTTTTTCACAATTTTTTTCACTAACTTTAGGTTTCTCGCTGAATTTATTTACAAACAACTTGTTCAATTATGGCATAAATGGTTGTAAATACTTCTCTGGGATCCCCTTTGTTCAGAAATAGCAGACCTATATGGATTTGGCGTTGCTTTTTGGTAATTAGAAGGCCGCTAAATGCCGCTGCACACCACACGTGTATTATGCCCAGCCGTAAAGGGGTTAATTAGGGAGCTTGTAGGGAGCTTTTAGGTTTAATTTTAGCTTTAGTGTAGTGTAGTAGACAACCCAAATTATTGATATAGGCCCATTTTGGTATATTTCATGCCACCATTTCACCGCCAAATACGATCAAATAAAAAAAGTGTATGGGGGAAGAAAGGGGAGGAGTGTGTAGAAGAAAAGAAAAGAAATGAGAAAGAGAGGTGGTAGAGGGGAGGGGGCGGGGGGGGGGGTGGAGGGGAAAGGGGAATAGGGACTGGGCAAAGAGGTGAGGAGATGCAGCTACCAAAAATTAATTAAATCAAACTCTGAGTTCAGACCCTCTGGAGACCTAGTTCTTAACCGAAAGATCCAGAAGGCCTCCCTCTCTCCCAGTTTACGGGTTCTATCAAGCCCTCTGTTCTGTACAGGGACCTTCTCAATGATAGTCCACGAAAAGTACCTGGGGTCTTTTTGGTGTATCACAGAAAAATGATTGATCAGAGGCGTTGTTAGCTCACCTGCTCTTATATCCGCCAGATGTTCCTTTATTCTAACTCGTGCCTCCCTGGTCGTTAGACCTACATATTGGAGGGCACAATGTGTACATGATATTAAATATACCACAACATTTTTTGGACGTTAAGAAAATGATACGCAATATGACCCTAAAGAAGCATTTCAAGTTGGAAACAAGGGAGTACCACGAAACCGATGAGAGTCCACGTTCCATTGACAATGAGATAGTGAGTGGGGATTGTAGCACAGCTATGAATTTTCAGGAACTCTGTGACGTTAGGGTCCTGGAATCTCTCCAAGGGGAGATAGAAGAGGAAGGGGCTAGGAGCCTAATTACTCCAAAATTAAAGAGCAAATCTTCATTTTACCCCCTACAGAGCAGGGGTCCCCTCTTGGAGAAATTCCAAAAAGAGTAGAAAGTGACCTAGTCAGGCTCCAATATACTACACAAAGGGGCCAGGAATCCAATATAACACGCAGACAGAAGGAAGCTCTAAATAGCTTAAAAAACAACAAGAGTTTGGTGATAAGATCTGCTGACAAGGGCGGAGCCATTGTGGTTCAAGATAGAATTAAATTTGTTCAAGAAGCTTTGAGGCAGCTGAGAACAGAATCAGATTATGAAACACTACAACAGGATCCTACTAGGTAATTTCAGCGAGAATTGGTCTCCCTGGTGGACGATGGGGTAGATCTGGGCTTTATCGATCAGGAAACTAAAACGTATTTACTCGTACAGAATCCAGCTATACCGGTGTTTAATCACCTACCGAAAGTACATAAGTCTACTGAAAATGTCCAGGGGAGACCAATTGTCAGCGGGATTGGCTCATTACTGAACACCTTTCAGAATGGCTGGATGACATTCTACAGCCAATGGTAAACACCCTTTGGAGCTTTTTAGCTGACACAAAACATGTCCTCAATTTACTTACTGAGGTAACTTGGCAAAGCAATTATCATTGGTTAACTGTAGATGTCAAGTCTCTTTATTCAACGATACCTCATGAGAAGGGACTCGAGGCTTTAGAATTCTTTCTCTCCAGGAGATACACAGGGAATCAGGCATTTATTGAGTATGTTATAAGAGTAACCAAGTTTCTTCTTACCCACAACTATTTCCTGTTTGAGGGGGAGTTCTTTCTCCAGAGGCGGGGGACGGCAATGGGGGCCAAGTTTGCCCCCTCTTACGCCAACCTATTCATGGGTTGGTGGGAGCTCTCCCACGTCTTTGGAGAGCGAAACCACTTCAGGCAGGAGATAGTGTGGTACAGACGGTTCATAGACGACCTGCTGTTCATCTGGAAGGGATCGAGAGATGATCTAGAAGAGTTTATCAAGGGTTTAAACCAAAATACGGTAGGGATCAGTTTCACTTCAGATGTTCAGGAACATACAGTCAACTTTCTAGATATCACACTGAAGGGCCAGGCAGGTCACAAAATTAGGACTGAAACTTATCGGAAACCGATCTCAGGTAACTCACTCCTACATGCAACAAGCTGCCATCCAAAGAGGGTTTTCAAAGGGGTAGCGAGAGGGCAATTCATCCGCTTAAGAAGAAATTGTACTAGTCAACATATATATGAGAAACAAGCGGATGAACTAAGAACTAGGTTGTTAGAAAGAGGCTACCAAAGGTCAGTAGTTACCAAAGAAAGAAATTTGGTCAGTAGATTGGACAGGGCAAACCTACTTGAACAATCTAGAAGCAAGCCTAAGAACAAAAACAGGAACGGGAGAAAAGATAGGAAATGGTGGGAACAACTAAATGAAGGTAGCAAAATCCTGTTTACAACTGATTATTCACGGCAGTACCACCAGATATGCCAGATAATTAAAAACAACTATCAACTTCTGTCGGCTGATGATGCATTAAAAGATATAGTGAATGAAGGTATACGATTCGCTTACAAAAGGAATCGCACGATAGGAAACATAATAGCCCCCACTAAACTGAAACAGGAGGAAACTGGTGGCTCAACCTGGTTAAGACTGAATGGTACATATAGATGCAATTTCCTTTCCTGTAAGGCGTGTGAAAGAGTGGTAGTGGGAGATTCATTCAGGTCCCTAGTCACGGGTGAAACCTTCCAAAAGAGACTGTGCTTAAATTGCCGGTCAAATTTCGTGGTATATTTAATATCATGTACACATTGTGCCCTCCAATATGTAGGTCTAACGACCAGGGAGGCACGAGTTAGAATAAAGGAACATCTGGCGGATATAAGAGCAGGTGAGCTAACAACGCCTCTGATCAATCATTTTTCTGTGATACACCAAAAAGACCCCAGATACTTTTCGTGGACTATCATTGAGAAGGTCCCTGTACAGAACAGAGGGCTTGATAGAACCCGCAAACTGGGAGAGAGGGAGGCCTTCTGGATCTTTCGTTTAAGAACTAGGTCTCCAGAGGGTCTGAACTCAGAGTTTGATTTAATTAATTTTTGGTAGCTGCATCTCCTCACCTCTTTGCCCAGTCCCTATTCCCCTTTCCCCTCCACACCCCCCGCCCTCTCCCCTCTACCACCTCTCTTTCTCATTTCTTTTCTTTTCTTCTACACACTCCTCCCCTTTCTTCCCCCATACACTTTCCCCCCCACCACCCCCTCCTCCCCCTTTTTCTTTCCCCCCCCCACCACCCCCTCCTCCCCCTTTCTTCTTTCACCCTTTCCATTCACAGTTCCATACACAATCCCACTTTTTCAACCCCCACACATCCCCTTTCCCTATTCCTTCTCTTATCCCCACAGCCCCCCGATTCTTCCTTTCCTCCCTACTAACCTCACACAACATACCCATCCACCACCCTGCTCTTTATAGTACATTCTTAACATATTATGAATACATACATCAGAGGATGTATTAAATTACACCATATCATCATATGTTGGTTTTCAGGTTTAAGTGTAATGCCCAAATGGCTATAATGAGGTATCAGGGAGTAAAGTAACACAATATTTATTCATATTTCATTCATAGAGCAGATCCATTGTCGAAACTGTAACGAAGGAAAGGATTAATTTAAACTTTATATAGATAAAAGCTGCAGATCCCCTAAAGTGAACTTCCTCGTATAATACAGTTAGGTATTCACCTTAACGAGGAGCACAACAAGTTTTAAGGTTAAAGTTATTTAGCAGCACCTTCAAGGGACAAAAGGATCTCTTACTAAGTGAGGGCAGTTTGTTAGAGCACTTCCAGTAGCGATTCCGCTATTCGTATAATAAGAAATAGGGCTTTTCAAACACACCGCCTTCACGCACACAACACAAGAAGTAGGCGTAGTCTCGTTATGGAAGCTGAGGGGAATACTAGCCTATAGGGCGCAGCAAGAGGTGTAACATATACGTCATGTTAGTCAACAAATATACACGCACTCCATACAGCTCAAGTCGGATCCGTTGCTATGAGGATTCATACTCTATTTGACAGTGAATAGCAATGGACCGAGGCAGTCTTAGGTTTCTTTTCTTTTCAATGACGCAGTGACGATTAAAGAACGCAAGTTATTAGTGAGCATATTAGTCACAGAGATATGTACATATATAAAAGAGAATATACAGAAGTAATTTACTGAATTGTTATACAAGCCAAATATCTGATTAGATTTACAACACTTATATGTTTTATAACTTGAACAGATGTGGCGATGAGCAGTTTCATGCTAATTGGTGTGACAGCAATGGAAAGTTTACAGTTAAAACTTTATTAGGGCTGAACCGACATTACCACATCTGACAACAGTGATGTCAGTAGGGAACACAGGTGTCTGGTTAAATTGAATGTTTGTATTGGTTAACGATTTTAAAGGTGTGATTTCCACACCCAATTGAAACACAGAGGTCGGTTTTTAAGTTGTGAACTTACAAACACTTTTTAAGCAGGCTAGGATTAAGGCAGATGCTGAAACCGGTCAGCCTTTTTGCTCTCTGTATTTCATTTATATTTTCTTACACACTCTTACCCTGGGGTTAATTAACCCTTTTTGTTAAATAATAAATTTTGTTTTTCACATGCTTTTTGGTGCTCCAAACTGTTTTTGCTTTTGATACTTCCTCAAACCAGCTGTGCCTGCAACACCTACCAGGTATTCTGTGACAAACTCACCCTTTACTGTTCAATTTAAGCACCAGTTTCAATTGGACTTAGTTATTGAAAGCTACTTAAAGTATTCTGAACCTTGTATTGGACTTTAGTGTTTTGCATAAGGCCTATGTTTAAACTTCATGTTTCTGTGATTTTCAATCTGAACTACCAACTGTTCTCTTGCTTATCAATCAGTAATGCTTTCAAAAGGATTTTCATTGTTCTGTGTATCTGTTCCTGCATTCTGTGTAACACACCCTAACCTCATCACAGGCTTAGTTTGCATGAATTACAAATTAATCTGACATGTTTTTACTACATTTTAAGTTAATTTTGTCTACATTATTGTATATACTTATTTTCTGTTACTTAAAATAAGTGTATTGTGAATTGTGAACAAACTTCACCTGCATACAGCTGTTGAGTCAGCTGTCAGTTTTAGTTTACTATGGAACAAATATAAAGTTGTAAAAGATACACAGAAATAAACAAAGTATGATCTTAATTTGTTAAAGCAACATAGAAACTTTCAAAACATAATAAAAATTTGTAAAATCACTGCAGGATCTAAATCTAAATGCATTTAAAATTAAAAGAAAAAGTGCAAAGATTAAATACAGTTATATTGAAAGGATCTAATCATAAGCGTAAAGTAATATACAATTCAATGCACAAGGTGTAAGTGTAACAGAACTCTCATATAATTTAGTTCTATATTACATTGTACTTGTCTCTCCTTCATATACAATAATGAGAGATATTGTAGTGCTGGGGAGTTCCGCTCGTTTTCGTTTGAGCATTCACTGTGTAGTCTGCACTACAATTTCTCTCCAAGAAGAAGAATCTTTTGATCATCAGGCCCATACACACAAGACACAAGATTTCATTTCACTCTCTCATTATTCTAGCTTTGAATGTTGCAACTTAATCTTCTCTGGTCTCCATAGCTTCTGTATTTCTCCTTCCTCTATCCTCCAAAAAAAACATAAAATCTTGTCCTTAACAATCAAGGCCTTCAATAACACTGCTTCCCTTTATATCTCTGACCTTGTCACCAGATACTTTCTGTCCCATCCCCTTCGCTCTGCTCAAGCCCATCTTTCCTCCTCTTCTCTTTTTACCTCTTCACCTTCCCATCTACAGAATGTCAACAGAATGGCCCCAAACTTGTGAAACTCTATTCCTGAATCCACAAGATTGCCCCTTAGTTTTCAAAGTTTCAAGTGCTCCTCAAAGACTCTAGTGTTCAAGAATGCATACAATGTATGCTAACCTTTTCTAGGTGCATTAAGTCCAGCACATAGTCCTGAAATCTCCATAGAAAAACATTGAGAATAAAATGGGTAATTTCTGTTATTCAACGCAAAGTGCTATTTTTCAAATCTAAGGCCCCGATTCTAAAAAATTTGGCGGTCAAGATGTGGTTTTCCATGCCAACATTTGCAGTGGCAGCACTCATTGAATTCTATTAAAAAAGGATCTGTCCCTGCGAGTAGAGATGTCTCCCATACAAATAATTAGGGGGAAGTACAGAGGGAGTGTTTTAGAATATGAATATATTCTTAAAGGGACAGTCAAGTCCAAAATAAACTTTCATGATTCAAATAATTTAAACAACTTTCCAATTTACTTTTATCACCAATTTTGCTTTGCTCTTTTGGTATTCTTAGTTGAAAGATAAACCTAGATAGGCGCATATGTTAATTTCTTAGACCTTGAAGGCCCCCTCTTTTGTGAATGCTTTTTGACAGTTTTTCACCTCAAGAGGGCATTAGTTAATTTGTGTCATATAGATAACATTGAGCTCATGCACGTGAAGTTACCTAGGAGTAAGCACTGATTGGCTAAAATGCAAATCTGTAAAAATAACTGAAATAAGGGGGCAATTTGCAGAGGCATAGATACAAGGTATTCACAGGGGTAAAAAGTGTATTAATATAACAGTGTTGGTTATGCAAAACTGGGGAATGGGTAATAAAGGGACTATCTATCTTTTTAAACAACCAAAATTCTGGTGTTGACTGTCCCTTAAATACAATTTTTTTTGTATGCATAGGTTTTTTCTTTCAGAATAATTAGTGTTTTGGGTATTTTTTGAAAATTTGCTACTTTTTACCTTGCGAGAAAAAACAGAACTCTAGTGAGAACATTTTTATAGAATTACACTGGAATTTGAGAGAAAATGAAATGCCATGTTCAGTTTATTTTATGGAAAAAAACAATTACAATTTGTATTTTGTATTTATAAGTACAATTTTTTTTTTTTTGCATTTAAATTATGATTTATGCTGTGCATAGTTAAAATGATTTATTCCTGTGTAATTTACCTACAAACTTTACATTTTTTTTACAAATTAATGGCTAGATTACGAGTTTTTGTCGGTAAGGCTTGCGGGGCTAACGAGCCTTTTTTTCCCATGCTCCCTTAAGACAATGCTGGTATTACAGGTTTTTGTAAACCTGGCGTTAGCCGCAAAAAGGTGAGCGTAGAGCAGAATTTAGCTCCACATCTCACCTCAATACCAGCGTTGATTAAGTCAGCGGTGAGCTGGCTAAACGTGCTCGTGCATGATTTTCCCATAGGAAACAATGGGGCTGAGCTGGCTGAAAAAAAACCTAACACCTGCAAAAAAGCAGCGTCCAGCTCCTAACGCAGCCCCATTGTTTCCTATGGGGAAATGAAATTTACAGGGAGTGCAGAATTATTAGGCAAATTAGTATTTTGACCACATCATCCTCTTTATGCATGTTGTCTTACTCCAAGCTGTATAGGCTCGAAAGCCTACTACCAATTAAGCATATTAGGTGATGTGCATCTCTGTAATGAGAAGGGGTGTGGTCTATTGACATCAACACCCTATATCAGGTGTGCATAATTATTAGGCAACTTCCTTTCCTTTGGCAAAATGGGTCAAAAGAAGGACTTGACAGGCTCAGAAAAGTCAAAAATAGTGAGATATCTTGCAGAGGGATGCAGCACTCTTAAAATTGCAAAGCTTCTGAAGCGTGATCATCAAACAATCAAGCGTTTCATTCAAAATAGTCAACAGGGTCGCAAGAAGCGTGTGGAAAAACCAAGGCGCAAAATAACTGCCCATGAACTGAGAAAAGTCAAGCGTGCAGCTGCCAAGATGCCACTTGCCACCAGTTTGGCCATATTTCAGAGCTGCAACATCACTGGAGTGCCCAAAAGCACAAGGTGTGCAATACTCAGAGACATGGCCAAGGTAAGAAAGGCTGAAAGACGACCACCACTGAACAAGACACACAAGCTGAAACGTCAAGACTGGGCCAAGAAATATCTCAAGACTGATTTTTCTTTTATGGACTGATGAAATGAGAGTGAGTCTTGATGGGCCAGATGGATGGGCCCGTGGCTGGATTGGTAAAGGGCAGAGCGCTCCAGTCTGACTCAGACGCCAGCAAGGTGGAGTACTGGTTTGGGCTGGTATCATCAAAGATGAGCTTGTGGGGCCTTTTCGGGTTGAGGATGGAGTCAAGCTCAACTCCCAGTCCTACTGCCAGTTTCTGGAAGACACCTTCTTCAAGCAGTGGTACAGGAAGAAGTCTGCATCCTTCAAGAAAAACAGGATTTTCATGCAGGACAATGCTCCATCACACGCGTCCAAGTACTCCACAGCGTGGCTGGCAAGAAAGGGTATAAAAGAAGAAAATCTAATGACATGGCCTCCTTGTTCACCTGATCTGAACCCCATTGAGAACCTGTGGTCCATCATCAAATGTTAGATTTACAAGGAGGGAAAACAGTACACCTCTCTGAACAGTGTCTGGGAGGCTGTGGTTGCTGCTGCACGCAATGTTGATGGTGAACAGATCAAAACACTGACAGAATCCATGGATGGCAGGCTTTTGAGTGTCCTTGCAAAGAAAGGTGGCTATATTGGTCACTGATTTGTTTTTGTTTTGTTTTTGAATGTCAGAAATGTATATTTGTGAATGTTGAGATGTTATATTGGTTTCACTGGTAAAAATAAATAATTGAAATGGGTATATATTTGTTTTTTGTTAAGTTGCCTAATAATTATGCACAGTAATAGTCACCTGCACACACAGATATCCCCCTAAAATAGCTATAACTAAAAACAAACTAAAAACTACTTCCAAAACTATTCAGCTTTGATATTAATGAGTTTTTTGGGTTCATTGAGAACATGGTTGTTGTTCAATAATAAAATTAATCCTCAAAAATACAACTTGCCTAATAATTCTGCACTCCCTGTATGTCTGCACCTAACACCCTAACATGAACCCCGAGTCTAAACACCCCTAATATTACACTTATTAACCTCTAATCTGCTGCCCCGCTATCGCTGACACCTACATTATATTATTAACCCCTAATCTGCCGCTCCGGACACCGCCGCCACCTACATTATCCCTATCAACCCCTAATCTACTGCCCCCAACATCGCCGACACCTACATTATATTTATTAACCCCTAATCTTCTGACCCCAACGTCGCCGCTACTATATTAAATTTATTAACCCCTAAACCTAAGTATAACCCTAAGTCTAACCCCCCTAACTTAAATATAATTTAAATTAAACTAAATAAATTTAACATAATTAAATAAATTAATCCTATTTAAAACTAAATACTTACCTATAAAATAAACCCTAAGCTAGCTACAATATAACTAATAGTTACATTGTAGCTAGCTTAGGATTTATATTTATTTTACAGGCAACTTTGTATTTATTTTAACTAGGTAGAATAGTTATTAAATAGTTATTAACTATTTAATAACTACCTAGCTAAAATAAGTACAAAATTACCTGTAAAATAAATCCTAACCTAAGTTACAATTACACCTAACACTACACTATAATTAAATTAATTCCCTAAACTACCTACAATTAATTACAATTAAATTAAATAAACTAAAATACGGAGAAAAAAAACACTAAATTACAGGGGAAAAAAATTACAAGAATTTTAAACTAATTACACCTAATCCCCCTAATAAAATAAAAAAGCCCCCCAAAATAATAAAATTCCCTACCCTACACTAAATTACAAATAGCCCTTAAAAAGGGCCTTTTGCGGGGCATTGCCCCTCAGTAATCAGCTCTTTCACCTGTAAAAAAATAAAATACCCCCCCAACATTAAAACCCACCACCCACACACCCAACCCTACTCTAAACCCCCCCAATCCCCCCTTAAAAAAACCTAACACTACCCCCCTGAAGATCTCCCTACCTTGAGCCGTCTTCACCCAGCCGGGCACAAGTGAACCTCCAGAGGGGCAGAAGTCTTCATCCGATATGGGCAGAAGAGGTCCTCCAAGCGGCAGAAGTCTTCATCCAAGCGGCATCTATCTTCATCCATCAGGAGCAGAGCGGGTCCATCTTCAATCCAGCCGACGCGGAGCCATCCTCTTCAAATGACGTCTTAACACTGAATGAAGGTTTCTTTAAATGACGTAATCCAAGATGGCGTCCCTTGAATTCCGATTGGCTGATAGGATTCTATCAGCCAATCGGAATTAAGGTAGGAAAAATCCTATTGGCTGATCCAATCAGCCAATAGGATTGAAGTTCAATCCTATTGGCTGATTGGATCAGCCAATAGGATTGAGCTTGCATTCTATTGGCCATTGGATCAGCCAATAGGATTTTTCCTACCTTAATGTTTTTATTTTATAGGTAAGTATTTAGTTTTAAATATTTTATTTAATTATGTTAAATTGATTTTGTTTAATTTAAATTATATTTAATTTGGGGCTGTTAGACTTAGGGTTAGACTTAGGTTTAGGGGTTAATAAATTTAATATAGTAGCAGCGATGTTGGGGTCGGAAGATTAGGAGTTAATAAATTTAATATAGTTGCCGTGACGGTAGGGGTGGCAGATTAGTGGTTAATAAATGTAAGTAGGTGTCGGCAATGTTAGGGATGGCAGATTAGGGGTTAATAAAATTTAACTAGTGTTTGCGAGGCATGAGTGAGGCGTTTAGGGGTTAATATATTTATTAAAGTGGCGGTGACGTCCGATCGGCTGATTATTATATTTATTTAAGTGTTTGAGATGTGGGGGGGGTTCGGTTTAGGGGTTAATAGGTAGTTTATGGGTGTTAGTGTACTTTTAGCACTTTAGTTAAGAGTTTTATGTTCTGGCGTTAGCCCATAAAACTCTTAACTACTGACTTTTAAATGCTGTCGGAGTCTTGCCAGGAGAGGGTCTACCGCTCACTTCTTCCAAGACTCGTAATACCAGCGTTAGGCAAATCCCATTAAAAAGATAGGATATGCAATTGACGTAAGGGGATTTGCAGTAGCCTCGAGTCGCGGAAGAAAAGTGAGCGGTAGACCCTTTCCTGCCTGACTCGTAATACCAGCGGGCGTTAAAAAGCAGCGTTGGGACCTCTCAACGCTGCTTTTTAAGGCTAACGCCAAACTCGTAATCTAGGCATAAGATTTTTGCTGAACAATTTTTAAAAAAATTTGGATGCACCTTAAACAATACATTTTTTTTCCTGTGTATTTTTGTGTGAATGGTTCAATTATTTGTTTTGTAAGATTTTAAAAATTACAAATTCTATTGACCATTTTGAATTGTATGCATCTTCTTTCCATATGAAAATGCAGTATATGACCCTTTGCGAGACACCCTCTTTTCATGGTAAAAAGTGGCTTTATTCATTCCGCCAGGTAAATAAAAGGGCTGGTGAGCATTCTTATAGAATCTCACTAGCACAGGGATCTTTGTAGAATCAGGGCCTATGAGCTTTTATTGTGAAATGGAAGTGTCTAACAGCAACAATAGCCCATTTAAAGAGTGGAAGACCACCCAAGCAACATTGGCATAAAAACTGTTCATTGGGAGCTTAATTAAATGGGCTTTAATAATGGAGCAGCTTTACACAAGCCTTAGATCAACATGTTCAATACCAAGCGTGGGCTGGAGTAGTATAAAGTACGCCACCACTCAACTTGTTCTCTGAAATGATGAATTATGCTTCACTATCTTGCAGTTTGATGGAACAATCTAGTTGTGGTAGATGCCAGGAGAACACTATGTACCAGAATTCATAGTACCTATTGTAAAGTTTGGTGGAGGAGGGATAATGGTCTGGGGCTGTTTTTCAGCAAGGCCCCTTAGTTCCATTGAACAATTGTGTGGTTCCAACTTTCCACTTCAGCATGAATGTGCCCTGTGCACAAAGCAGGATCCATGAAGATGTAGTTTGATGAGTTTGGTGTGGAGGAACTCGAGTGGTCTGCATAGTGCCCTGACCCTGAAATGGCTCAGTAGAAAAAGGCTTAAAGGGATAGTAAAATCCAAATTAAACTTTCATGATTCAGATAGGGCATGTCATTTTAAACAACTTTCTAATTTACTTTAAACATCAAATTTTTTCTCTTGGTATTCTTAGTTGAAAGTGAAACCTAAGTAGGCTTATATTATAATTTCTAAGCCCTTGAAGGCCTCCTCTTATCTGAATATATTTGACAGTTTTTCACAGCTAGACAGTGTTAGTTCATGTGTTTCATATAAATAACATTGTGATCATGCACGTGGAGTTATTTAAGAGTTAGCACTAATTGCCTGAAATGCAAGTCTGTCAAAATATCTGAGATAAGGAGGCAGTCTGCAGAAGCTTAGATACAAGTTAATTACAGAGATAAAAAGTATTATTCTATGACATTGCTAGTTATGCAAAACTGGGGAATGCTAAATAAAGGGATTATCTATCTATTTAAACAATAACATTTTTGGTGTTTACTATCCCTTTAATATACAACATATCATAATTTTAAATATAATTTATGTTTATAAAAACATTATATATACATATACATATATATATATATATATATATATATACATTTACATATTTAAGGGACAGTCAACAACAGAATTTTTGTTGTTTAAAAAGATAGATAATCCCTTTGTTACCCATTCCCCAGTTTTGCATAACCAACACAGTTATAATAATACACTTTTACCTCTGCAAACTGCCCCCTTATTTCAGTTCTTTTGACAGACTTGCATTTTAGCCAATCAGTGATTACTCCTATGTAACTTCACATGCATGAGCTCAATTTTATCTATATTACACACATGAACTAACGCCCTCTAGTGGTGAAAAACTGTCAAAATTGCAACAACATAAGAGGCCGCACTCAAGGTCTAAGAAATTAGTATATGAGCCTACCTAGCTTTAGGTTTCAACTAAGAATACCAAGAGAACAAAGCAAAATTGATGATAAAAGTAAATTGGAATTGTGTGGGATTTTCATAGCGCCGGTATTACAGGTTGTGCCTTCAGGCTAAAATGCTTGCGGTACAGTCTATACTGACACGATCCATACCACAATCTGAGAGCAGTAGTTATGAGTTTGGCACAACAAAAACGTTTCACAAAACTCATAACTAAGGTGTTACAAAGTACACTAACACCCATAAACTACCTATTATCCCCTAAACACCCACCCTCGCAAACACTATTTAAAACTTATTAGCCCCTAATCTGCCGCCCACCAACAACGCGACTATTAAATAAAAATAATAACCCATAATCTGCCATCCCCCGACATCGCAGACACTATATAAACCTATTAACCCCTAAACCTCCAGCCTCCCACATCTCCGTCACTAAATAAACCTATTAACCCTTAAACCGCCGCACCCCCACATTGCAAAACACTAAATTAAACTATTAACCCATAAGCCTAACACCTTCTAACTTTATATTAAAATTATAATATAACTATCTTAAAATAAATAAAAACTTACCTGTGAAATAAAACTATAAATTAACCTAACATAACTATTCTAATAAAACTAAAAAAACTGCCAATTAAAAAATCTAAATTACAAATTTAAAAAAACCTTACTATAAAAAAAATAAAATTACTAAAACGGGGTAGGCTAACCTTCTTTCTAGACGCCAAATTTCTATGGGAAACTATACATTTGTCATCCCTACACTCAACACAATAATATTTAGTTCCACATGAGCGATGAGATCAATGACTAGGAAACAGACTTGCTTCCCCCCCTCCCCTTCCCTTCTGGCTCGTGGACCGGGGACGACCCTGAGGAGACACACCGATAATAGGTGAGTTAGCATAACAGATAAGACTGGTAAGACAGATAGCTCTAAGATATTGAGTAATGTAACACACATATATGTAATATTCTTTACTTAGGAATACTGAGTTAGTTAGTAGTTAAGTTAAATTAAGTTATGTTGGCACTGTAATACTGTCTGAACGATTAAACAGATTCTAATTGTAAAACAAATATGATGTATAACGACAGTATGATATACTATGTAAATTGAAAACATAATAAATAAAAAAAAAAAAAAAAAAATTACAAAAAATAGTAAATACTAAACTATAATAAATAAAAAACACTAAGCTTTAAAAAATAACAAACGAAATTATCAAAAATAAAAACAATTAAACCTAATCTAATAGCCTTATAAAAAAAACACCCCCTAGCCTACAATAAACTACCAATAGCCCTTAAAAGGGCCTTTTGTAGGGTATTTCCCTAAGTTAAACAGCTCTTTTACCTGTAAAAAAAATACAAAGTCCCCCTAACAGTAAACCCCACCACCCAACCAACCCCCAAAATAAAAAATCTAACTCTAAAAAAACCTAAGCTACTCATTGCCCCTAAAGGGGCATTTGTATGGGCATTGCCCTTAAAAGGACATTCAGCTATTTTTCATTGCCCTTTAAAGGGCATTCAGCTCTTTTTCATTGCCCTTAAAAGGGCATTTAGCTCTTATAAAAAAAGCCCAAAGCCCTAATCTAAAATAAAAACCCACCCAAAAAAATCTAACACTAACCCCAGAATATCTACTCACGGTTCTGTTGCATTCAACTTTAGTGTACGGCGGGGACCGTATGAAGAGGACGCTCCACGCATGATGTATTCGGCTTTTTCATTTTTTGGGGTGGGTTTTTATTTTAGATTAGGATTTAGGGCTTTTTTAAGAGAGCTGAATGCCCTTTTTAAGGGCAATGAAAAAGAGATGGGTGGACTTTGTATTTTTTACAGGTAAAAGAGCTGTTTAACTTAGGGCAAGCCCCTACAAAAGGCACTTTTAAGGGCTATTGGTAGTTTATTGTAGGCTAGGGGGTGTTTTTATTTGGTGGGGGGGTATTTTTATAGGGCTATTAGATTAGGTGTAATTGTTTTTATTTTTGATAATTTCGTTTATTATTTTTTAAAATTTAGTGTTTAATACTTTTTGTAATTTTAGATTTTTAATTTTTTTTGTAGTATTAGGTTTTTTTAAATTTGTAATTTAGATTTTTTTAATTGGTAGTTTTGTTAATTTTATTAGAATAGTTATGTTAGGTTATTTTATAGTTTAAACTTAGTTTTTCTTTATTTCACAGGTAAGTTATTATTTATTTTAAGATAGTTATATTGTAAATTTAATTTAAAGTTAGGGAGTCTTAAGTTTAGGGGTTAATAGTTTAGTGTTTTGTGATGTGGGGGCAGCGGTTTAGGGGTTAATAGGTTTATTTAGTGGCGGCAATGTGGGAGGCCTGAGGTTTAGGGATTAATCATTTTATTTAGTGGCAGCGATGTCAGGGAGTGCCGGATTAGGGGTTAAAAGCTTTTATTGGTGTTAGCAATGTCGGGAGCGGCGGGTTAGGGGTTAATAATTTTATTTAGGTGTCAGCAATGACGGGGGCAGCGGATTAGGGGTGTTTAGACTTGGGGTTTATGTTAGTGTGTTAGGTTTAAACGTAACTTCCCCCCCCCCCCATAGACATCAATGGGGTTGCGTTACTGAGATTTTTTATTCCGCACTTTAGGTGTTATTTTTTTTTTTCTTACACTCTCTCCCCATTGATGTCTATGGGGGAAAGTGTGCATGTCAAAGCAGCCCTTGGATTTTGTGTGGTATGGAGCTTAACGCCACCATATCGCATGCACAAGGAAGCTTTTCAGTAACTCGTAATGGCAGCGCTATGGAGAGTGAAATAACGCAACTTTTTTGGGGTTAGTTTCTCACTCTGCTTAGCGTAAAACTTGTAATTTACCTGATAGTTACTTGATGTAGGTTTATTCTATGTAACTGTATTGAGTGAAAGAGAGAGTAATATTTTAGATATATATAGATTTAATTAAAGGGCCACTAAACCCAAAATCTTTCTTTCATGATTCAGATAGAGAATAGAAATTTAAACAACATTACAATTTACTCCCATTATTTATTTTGCTTCATTTTTTAAATATCCTTAGTTGAAGAAAAAGCAATGCACATGGTGAGCCAATCACACGATGCTTCTATGTGCAGCAACCAATCAGCAGCTAGTGAGCATATCTAGATATGCTTTTCATCAAAGAATATCAAAAGAATAAAACAAATTAGATAATATAAGTAAATTAGAAAGATGTTTAAAATTGCATTCTCTTTCTAAATCATAAAATAAAAAATGTGGGTGGCATGTCCCTTTAAGCACCTGAAAAAATGCGTTCAAGAGAAAGAAAATGCCAGAACAATGCACTATGATTTGTTTCAACACTAAAAGTATAATAGACAAGATGGAATAACCTTTGTGCAGACATGTTGGATCGATTATAAGATGCAAAGCAAATACAGGAAGTCATCGCAATGATTTATCAAAAGATTTTTTCAGCAAAATAGGCATGAATAATGTATAAAAACAAAAGGAAGAAGGCGCTCCAATGGTGCAGTATGTTACAACAAAATGAATCTTTCCCAAAAAACACCCTCTCTAAAAGTAGGTAGCAGTTGTAACATACTGCACCATTGGAGCGCCTTCTTCCTTTTGTTTTTATGCCTAGAATGTCTATCTGTTTATAAGAGCTGACCTCGGTGATCGTCTGCCTTCAACGACTTTATCTTTTGTTATCATCATCTGGTTTATATCAACTTAAAAAATAATACAATAATAAAACTATTTTCATATTCTGTGAATGAAATTAATTTTCCATATTATTTTTACTACAATAATAATTGCATTATTTACATAGAAATATTCTCCTTAAGGGTATTAAAAGATTAAAGATTTTGGTTTTAAATTTGTAATTAACAGCAAATAAATAATCACTTTTATTTAAACAGTTGAATTTGAAGACTGAGGCTTGAGCAGTTATTTCAAGAGTGCAAATAGCCAATCATCTGGCCCATCTCACCAACATATTTATATGTTAATGTCTGAAACAGAAATAACAC